>NC_057863.1:169302875-169609542 GCF_019393635.1 Dromiciops gliroides
TATAGATGTGATGTGGTACAGTAGATAGACAACTGGACTCAAAACCACAAAGACCTGGCTTCAAATGTTGCCTCTGATGCAAACTGGCTGTGTGATCCTAGACAAATCACTTAGCCTCTTTGTACTTCAGCAGTTATCTGAGACTTGAAGAGAAGGTACTGACCTGCATCGGTATAGGGAGTTTATTTATGTAGGAGCTCCTAATAGAAATTAAATCATAGGGGTTTAGTCCCTATGTTTATGTTTCTCTGATTTGTAAAGTATTTTCATATACTTTACTTCATTTCAGTCTTAGCATAGCTGTGTTGCGATAGATAAGACAAATATAATCCTCATCTCTAAGAAGAGGCCCAGTAAAATGAACTGATTTGTTCAAGATTGCATAGTTGGTGAGTAATGGAGGCAAATCTCAAATCAAGTTTTCCCTATTATAAGTTCAATGCTCATTCCACTAGGAAAGACTGGGACACTGGCAGTTAAAAATGAGATAGCAAAAGAACTTTGGTTTACAGTGAAAATTGGAAATCGTCAGTCATCCAAAAAAAAAAATTCTAACTAAACTACATACAAAATATTAGAGATAGCTTGTTAATCTTCTAGGAATGTAACTATTAATGAATCCTAAGATCTAGAGCCTGTGAGGGAACTTAGAGGTCTTTCAAGCCCTACTCCCCTATTTTACAGGTGAGAAATCTAAGTCCCAGAGAGATGAATAAGTAAACTGCCCAAAATTACATAGGTAGTAGGTAGCAGAACAGAGATGTGAATTCAGATCCCGTGAAGCTGAGTCCAGTACTCTTTGACCATACCGCACTGAATTTGTATTGGTATTTTTTTTTGTTTGATTAAAAAAATCATTGAATCATTGTGCAATGATCAACTATGATAGACTTAGCTCTTCTCAGGAATATAATGATCCAAGCCAATTCCAAAGGACTTATGATGAAAAATGCTCTCAGTATCCAGAAAAAAGAATTATGGAGTCTGAATTCAGATTGAAGCATACTATTTTCACTTTTTTTTTCTTTTCCATGGTTTTCCCCATTTGTTCTGATTTTTCTTTCACAACCTAATGTGGAAATATGTTTAACATGATTGAACTGTATAACCTATATCAGATTGCTTGCTATCTTGGGGAGGGAGAAGGGGAGAGAAGGGAGGGAGGGAGAAAAATTTGCAGCTCAAAATCTTTCAAAAATGAATGTTGAAGGAGGCAGCTAGGTGACACAGTGGGTAAAGCACCGGCCCTGGATTCAGGAGGACCTGAGTTCAAATCCAGCCTCAGACACTTGACACTTACTAACTGTATGACCCTGGGCAAGTCACTTAACCCTCATTACCCCGACAAAAATAAAGAATGTTGAAAACAGTCTTTATATGTCATTGCCTGCAAAAAAAAAAAAGTTGATGCATCACATTTAGATACATTGGATTGATGCACCGAATCATATGGCTCCAGAGAAAACACACACCCATACTAATTTCTGCAACAAATGACATATATCTTATTTATAGATATCAATTTTATAATTTGAATGAAAACCTTTGATGCCTAGATATGATAAAAGCTTGTTGAATGAAATTTGATTCTCTTCTCAGTGTATTATGGCTGAATACATTGTTTTAAAGAAAAAAATGGCACAAGACTTTAGAACTGAGGACAGAAAGCTTAAGACTGATGCAAAAGTAAATGAAAAAGGAAAAATGAGCAGCTCTGGAGGAACAAAAGAAAAGAGATCAGAGAGGGAATAGCAAACAGGAGAAGAGAGGATGACCTTCACAAAATCAATTTGAATGGTCATAGAAGAGACATAGATGAGGATGCCAGGAAGACAGTATTCAGGCTAAGTTGTGCCAAGTTAAAACCAAAGTAAAAAGCTTTGACAACTGAGAAAAGTAAATGAATTTTTTTAAAATGGTATTAATTCTTATATTTAGCTGAGTATCCCCTCCTTTGAAGCAATTTGATTAGTTAAGGCACTTGTCAAAGTGCAGATGATTTCAGTTATTATTTTCCATCAATACTGTTTTAAGAATTAACTTTTTTAATGTCAAAAATGTCATCAAATTAAGGAAATAGGAAAATAAAAACAGTAGGCGAAGAGACCTAGAAACCAAAGCAATGTGGTCCCTTGGCCCTATTTCTATTTTATCTAGGACCTCACTCAGTCCCTTATCTTATTCCTCAGCCCCTAATGGCAGAAATCTATTATGTGGAGCATGACTATTTGAATATAATATTAATTTACCCCTTCCTAGACTGTAGAAATAATAACAACAACAATAATGATAATTATTATCATTATCATTATTATATTTTAATAGGCAAATTCATTTTAGTCTGGCGAAAAAGGCAATATTATGTAGTACAGTTGCATGCTACCTTACTGACTGAGTGATCATAGGCATGACCCTTGACCTCTATGACTTTCAGTGTCCTCTGTAAAATTATTGTCATACATTATTTTTAATATATTACTTATCATAGAATCTACTTTTACATACTCTATGATCCAGCAAAATAGGAATGACACACACAGCTATGTTCTTTTGAGCAGGATGTCCTAAATGCCTGAAACAAAGTCCCTCCTCATCTCTCTCTCTCTCTGAACACCTGATTTCCCTTAATGTTCCAATCAAATAACCCCTCCTACATGAGACAATCTCTGACTCCCCTTGCAGCTGGTGGTATAGCCAATTAACTTGTATTTATTTTATATATATTTATATGTGAGTATGTTTTATGCCCTGATAGAATATTATTTTCCTGAGGGCATAATTTCATTTTTTTTAATCTTTGTAACCCCAGCTCTCAGCATAGTATCTGGCATACTCTAGTCCCTTAATAAATAATTATTGATAGATTAAAATAGGGAAATAATTATTTGCTTGCTTAACAACACCTAATATGTATATGGTACTTGAAATTTGCCATTCTCATAGGCTTATTTGAGCTTCACCACAGTGATGTGAGTCAGGTGCCATAGGTATTATTTTCCTTATTTATACATTGGAAAACCAAGGTTCAGAGAGATTAAATTATTTGCTCATGGACACATAGTAAGGAGTAGACACAGAATTCAAACTCAGATTTTGGGGGCAGCTAGGTGGCACAGTAGATAAAGCACCGGCCCTGGATTCAGGAGTACCTGAGTTCAAATCTGGTCTTGGACACTTGACACTAGCTGTGTGACCCTGGGTAAGTCACTTAACCTTCATTGCTGGCCTGAAACAAAAGAAACTCAGATTTTATTTTTTCTTAAGTCCAAACAACTTTATACAATGTATGCCACACTGCATCTCTAATTAATGGGATTTTTATGGGAAGTAATTATAATGAAAAAAATAATAAAATAAATATTAAGCATCTACTGTGTATATAGCATTATGTTAGATGTTGGCTACAACTGAATACCACAGCAATTAGGTAGGGATGGGGCTGTGATCTATAATGCCCCTTTAAAATTGTAATCTCACTCATTTGGAAACAAATATATAGGAAATAAAACATAAATAAAATTTATTTATTTATTTGTTAATATATAAATATTTATTGTATGAATAAATGTTAAATACATATAATTTTATGCATATAAATATATAAGTATTATACATTAATGAATGAATAAAATACAGATATCTAGGAAATAAAGGTTTCCTTAGAAGTTACTAT
This sequence comes from Dromiciops gliroides, assembly GCF_019393635.1. Lineage (NCBI taxonomy): Eukaryota > Metazoa > Chordata > Mammalia > Microbiotheria > Microbiotheriidae > Dromiciops > Dromiciops gliroides. The sequence continues at coordinate 169,306,549 of NC_057863.1, forward strand.
TTATGGTTGATTCTTCCTTCATAATGTTTTTCATATTAGAATTTTCCTTTCTATTCCTTCTCTACTACCTCAACTCTTGATCATTTTGATTATTTAAAGAACCTCCTAATTAGAATTCCAAGCTCCACTACAAACTACTACTAGACTCATTTATCTAAAGGATATTTCTTATCATGTTACTCCCCTGCTCAAAGACCATCAATGGCTACCAATGACAATGGGATAAAATCTAAACTTAGTTTGTTATTTGAGACTCTGTACAATGTAGTCCTAACTTACCTTTCCAGCCCTCCCCTGAACTCTCAGCCCCCTGCAAACCCTCTATCATCTACTCACTGTCCCCGCAAATAGGCAGAACGCATTTTCACCATTCCAATTATGTTGGTTTAGAATGTTCTTCCCCTTTTTCCTGCCTCCATAACTCCTACCCAAATCTTACCTCTTTTATGAAGGTTTCCTTGACAACACCAGCCCATAGTGATCACTCCCTCTTCTGAACTCCTATAACACTTATTGTCTGTACCACTCATGTGGCACTTAATTACATACTGCCTTGAGACATTTCTTGTCTTGTTGCCTTATATTATTTTTTCCTGTAACCCCCACATTGCCTCTTATAGTGCTCTAAACAGAAGCAAAGCTCAAAAAATGTTTTGAACTGAATGGGGTAATCACTTTATTGCCAAAGAAAAAATGATGAAAATAATATTTATTCTTTGGGGAATGGGTGTTAACTTAGTAAACGATATTCAACAAAGAAATACTTGAATTCTTGAAACTTAGCCTATCTGAGAAAAAAATCAAGACAATTTTGAAATACTTTAAAGAAAATGCACATCTGAAATTGCATCTGAATTCTGGTAGGTTTACATTCTGATGGGTGCTAATTCATTTACATATGTATTTCTTTCATTAAATAATAAATATATGTACTGCTTGATTCTGATAGCTTAACACCTTGGCCTCATATCATTTAAACAATCTCCATAAAATGTATTTCTTAGGCAAGAGAAGGGCCAGATATAATACATTTCTCCCTAGCAAGAACAAAGTATATCACCAATAGATTTAAAGAAGAATTCCTTAGCTCAAGTCTTAATAGGTCAAAAGATTTGAGTTTCCAGCTATAAATTAGAATCTAGTTTCCTATTCTGTTGTATGAGTTGGTGATAATTGGAAATTACCTATGCTGGAATAAGGGGCCAGAAGGCTACACTAAAACAAACACCAATCAAAGGAAACTTGAAAAGAAAATCCAGAATCCTACACTGAGTGAGACCAGGGAAGGGGAAAAAGGTTTGTAAGAAATAAAGGCAATTTAAAAATGGAGGAATATATGTTCTAATAAATAAATAATACATTTATTAGTATAGTATATATTAGATAGTATCTATCACTTCGAATATCAATCAGTCAAACAGTCAACAAGCATTTATTAAGGACCTGTTTTATTCTAAGTACTGTGCTAAGTGTTGGGGATACAGAAGAAATAGGCAAAAAAATGCAAAAACAAAAAACCCGATGGTCATAGAGAAGAAAACAGACAAATACATGCATCTATTTTAAAACAAGCTAAATGCTGGACAATAAGCATGATTTTCATAGAGTCAAATTCCTTAAAAGCAAAAATTATAACTTGTTTCCTTTCTGTAACTTAACTGGATAAAATGATGGATTAGTGATCAGTAAGATAGTGATACATTAAAACAAAATGGTGATTATTTTATCTATATGGATCTATATTAGTCATATCTTCCTGGAAATGTAGATAGAATAACTTCTTGACCAATTTTTAAAAAATGGACCTTTATAGTTTTAGAATTTCCTAGCTGGGAAGGAGCAGCCTACCCAATTTTCTCATTTTAAAAACGCGAAAACCAAGCCCTAAGGGGATAAAATCACTTGTCCAAAACATTTAGAACTAGAACAGAGGTTTATTGATTCCCAGCCTAGCCCCTCTGCTGTACCGCTCTGCCTCCTCTAAGATGTCTATTAAAACAAGCAAACGTGTATATTCAACATTAAAGTAGAAGTGAAACAAAAGCTTCAGAGAATCATGATGATGTCTGCTGAATTTCTGCATTTTAAATTGTGTGTAGCTGTTCTTTCTTTAATGACCCCTTCCCCCTTCCATCATTTGAATGATTGGCTATGTTGCTAGATTCCCTCAATGAAACATAGGTTTATTTCACTTTCTCGTCTCCTTTGCTTTTTTTTTTAACCAAGTATTATTTCTGTAAAGGACTTTGTAAAGCATAAAGGACTATGTAAGTACTAGCTATTATTATTTAAATAATTTTAGAAGTTGTTGAAAATATAATTTAAACTGATCTTACATGTATCTTATAAAAATTAATATTTCAGTCAGAGATTTAACAAGACATTTGAGGATCCTAATATTTTTATGGACAAAATGGAGAAATGTGATCTGGACAATAGCATGGATAAGTCAGTTAAAGAATTGGTTTAATGATGGGAACCAAAGAATTTTGATTAATGATTTGCAGTTAACTTGAAAAACAAAAAAGTCTGTTCTGGAATAGTTCATCTCTCTCCCTTCCCCTCCTCTCTCTCTCTCTCTCTCTCTCTCTCTCTCTGTATATATATATATATATATATATATATATATATATATATATATATATATATATATATATATATATATATATATGTGTGTGTGTGTGTGTGTGTGTGTGTGTGTGTGTGTGTGTATATATGTATATGTATATATGTATACATACATACATATATATACACACATATATACATATGCATTTATATACTTATATATACATAGATATATTTTCCCTCTCTCTCTTTTCCCTGTCTAAATCTAATTACCTATCTCTTTATATAAATGACCAGGATAAAGCTTATAATAAAACTTTGGATGTACAAATAACCAGAGTACATTATGATCACAAATCCAAAACAGAACTCATCTTTCCATGGAAGAAAAAACCCTAAAATAATAATTATCTTCAAATAATTGAAGGTTTTTCATGTGGAAGAAGGATTAGAATAGAACCAGAATTCAATCCAATAGGAGGGAACTACATAGAAATGGATATATGTTCAATATAAGAAAGATTTTCAAGAGATTAGAGTTGTCAAAAGTAGTTGTCCAAAGTGGAATGGGTTGCCTTGGGAAGTAATAAATTCCTTGTTACTGACTAGCAATTTCCTGGACAACCACCTATACAGCATATTATTATGGGATTATGTGGCTCAGAAAGAGGTCAAATTGGCATGTGAAATCACTTCTAACGCTTGAGATTTAATAATTCTATGTTTACAACCATAAAAGAAGTGATTTTCAAATAAAAATTGTTTGTTTTGCTGATACACAATTTCTCATTGCCTGGGACCCTTGGAGAACCCCATTTTGAGAGCATGATTAGTGCAGATATAATGCAAGAGAGTCTGATAAAGGAATGGTTGGAGAATTTCACAATTATGATATTCTATGTCAATAATTTTACAAAAGAAACAAACATACTGACTCCTAAATGTTGTGATATTAACAAATCTCAAAAGAAAAAGGAAATCTTACTAAACAACTTTATCCAATATACATGCTACCCTTCCTAACACTAAAAAGAGCCATTGTGTGTACCTGAATGATGAAGACAATTAAAGAAAGCAGATTCAAGATTAATATGAATTACAAATATAAGAAAATCAGGCATATGTCAGAAATACATTAGTAATGAAATAAGAACTATTACTTGCAATATCAAATGTGCACAAGAGTTCTGATTATAAGACAAATATGGAGCAAGTTATAAAATCTCAAAAAGTGATTCAAGATATGGCAACATAAAAAAATGAGTTATTTTCTTCTAAATCATGCAGCTGAAGAAATCATATTCATCTGTCATAGTTAATCTATTCATACAAGCACTGGTTGTAGAAAGTACTAAGAAGCAGTGATCGATATGTCAAATGAAGATGGCAGTCTGAAAGGTGTTCAAGATTAGTACTTCTTAAATTATTACCTCTTGTGATAATGTCAAGTACAAAAATGATGCTCATTATTTATCAATGTATTAAATATTGTTAAATAAAAGTGAATTGTAAACAGGAATTAGTGAAGTTAAATCTTAGTGAGTGAGGAATAGGATAGTTTGTTACAGTTAACAGCTATGTAGCTTAAAGTGATCATGTTTATCTGTGTCCTGGAATTTATTTATAGCATAATAACTGTAGACATGATCCAACTCCTGTGTACAAAAACCAACTGAGATATCAATAAAACCAAAGTTTAAATGGTCAAAATAGTTAAACGCAAGATATAACTACATAGGTACTATTGCTAAGTAGTTAGACACAAAACACATATATACATGCATATGTATATGTATATGTACATGTTTCTGATTGTCCTCCAGCAGACAATGAGTTGAGCAAATGCTGCTTCAGCTATGCAACACATACATATGCATACAAGCATGTATGTATGTGTATTTTATACACAGAAAGGGCAGCTATGTAGCACAGTGGATAGAACGCTGGGCCTGGATTTAGGAAGTCGAGTTCAAATCCAGGCTCAGACACTTAGTAGTTGCGTCACCTGGGGCAAGTCACATAACTTATTTGCCTCAGTTTCCTCATCTGTAAAATGAGCTGGAGAAGGAATGACAAGCAACTCTAGTATCTTTCTCAAGAAAACCACAAATGGGATCACAGTCAGGCATGACTGAAAAAAATGAATAAACAACACACACATATACACAAACAAGTGTGTGTAGATAAATACATAAGCCAACTGGCAGTGTAACTAACTATATCAAATTAACATTGTTACTTCATTTCATTCTTTGTTTATGACTGATATTTTATAGGGTGAGAAAAAGTATCATTTTACCTTCAAAGAAGAATTAAGAGAAAGAAAGATAGTACTACTACCCCTTCTTGCTTTATAGAGAAAAATGGAATATTGTAAAAAATTTCTCAAGATGTTTTAGCCCAGCATCTATTAATTTCAGTACAGCTTTCTGGATAGATCTTACACTATGTGAAATTACCAACCATTTATCATCACCCACTCCTAGCTCACAAGGCCCTAATAACTTTGCTGGCAGGACCTGCCATCTGTTCTTAGATAATAGTAAAGGACAATAAATACCTTAAAATTACAAAGCATCACTTTTCACATTTATTTTTTATTATTTTACCATATGCCTTATTCAACCTCACCGAATATCATATATCTGATTTAATTGTTTTGAGCAGTTATTTCCCAATATTGTGCATCACAGATAATAGATTTAGAGAGCTGGCAGGAATCTTAGAAACCAAGTCTCCATTTCACAGCTAGAATTTCTGATTCTGTCCATATTTTATATCCGAACTCTCATTGAAAAAAACATTAATTTCTTACTTACAACTATCTTGCCATCATAGAAGGGATTTTCATTCAGATACATTTTGGATTATGTATAAGTCTTTTCAACTCAAATTCTGTGAAACCATAATTTTTCAATAATAATAATGTGAAAACTGAAAGAATGGTCATTGTCTCAATAACTATCAGACTTTGTTCTAGCAAAATCATTTATTAAGCACCCTTTGTGGACAAAATACTATGCTGAGTACTTCAGAAGAGTACAAAAGATATTGTAGTTGTACAGTTCACTCATGAAAGATATTACAACCAAACAGCAATCCCATGGGTCACTCTGTCTCTGAGACCTAGCTAGCCAAGTCTCTTTACTCAACAATTTCACTGATTCCTCATGATTGCAGTGGCTCTGACAACTGTCATTCCAGAGTTCACTTATATCAATGACTTCTCGAGATAAGTTGCAGACAGAGTTGATATTACAAAGTTTGAATTGGATGGTCTCTGAGACCCTTTCCAACCCTAGATGCTTTGATTCTAGGAGACAGGCATAGACACATTTCAAATATATTTTATTGGCTACTTTCTTTGTTCTTATGGTAATTTGTTATTATACAACTGGCATTTTGTAAACTCAAAAAGATACCTAGTTTTTACATGATCAATTTTTCGGATACCAGGACCTCTAATTCAATTCTCTAATGATCATTCTATATTTCCCATTCCTGTGATGGCTACAGGAATCAGAAAGTTCTTTGAGCCTGAATTAAATTATGATCTTCTTGTTCTGATGATAGAATACAAGATCCCTGGAGGCAGTGATTGTGTCATCTTATCATTGTCATCCCAGTATTTAGCACTGTGCCAAGCCCACAGTAGGAGCTTAATAAATTTTTGTTGTTTGTTTGCTTGTTTTATTTTACTGATTGAGGAAATCCTAAGTGTCAACTACTATATAGTGACTACACACACACACACACACACACACACACACATACACTTTTCCTTATGGACTATGAAAAACCAGAAAGTACAAAATGAGTGAAGAAAGTTCACACAAAAATATACAACAAACAAAACCCATGAATTTTATTTCTTGAAAAATTTAGAAATGCCCTCTCTGTCCAGCTATCCTTCTTGTGCCTCTGGTATCTTTGGTCCAACAAATTCAACAAACATAACCTAAGTAATTACCACATTCAAAACTTTGCCATGGATGGATTATAGAATTATTAAATGAAATAAGGTATTGTTCCAACCATCATAGAACTGAATGTTAAAGGGGATAGGAATGGAAGGAGAATGGGTAAGAAGAAGCATGATGATTTAGAAAAGGAGTATCAGAAAGAGTGGTAAATTAATTCAAAAAGAATGGAGAGGAGAGAAGACTTATTGGTTGAGGTAACATATTGGTAAGCTATTTGAGCTCAATGTATTTTGTCAATTCATCAACTAGTGCAAATACCTTGTACCAAATCTTTCCTTGTTATAAACACAGAAATTCAATTTTGAGAAACATTTAGTCTTGTAGTCTAATCTGTCCCTAAACAGGAACATCCACAATTTCAGCCCCGAGGAATGCTCAACAATCTTCTATTTGTATAACTTTACTAAGTAAGGGTGAACTCAATCCCTTATGAGAAAGTTCATCCCACTTTGAGACAACTCTACTTGTTAAAAGGGTTCCCCCAAGCCCCTCATGATAATATTAAATCATTGTCTCTCTAAATTCTACCCAGTATTCCTAGTTTTCTCTTTTTTTCCTATCTGACCAAGCAAGACAAGTCAAATCACTCTTACGCATGACATCCTTTCAAATAATTGAAGATCACCACCATGCACCCATTAAATTACATCTTCTTCAGGCTAAATATCCCAAACTCTTTCAATAAAAGACTGTTCAGTATGCTTACCACCCTTGTTAAGTTCCTAAAGAGATACTTAGATGATAAATATTCTTCAATAAATTTGGCAAACAGACCTGACTACAACACTTACAGATATATTCTGACTTGTGCAACAGAAATAAGGACTCATTTCTCCGATTCTGGAAACTGCGTTTCTCAGGGTAATTAATAGCCCGTTATCTCAGTTGGCCACCACATCACATTATTGACAAATATCAAAATTGTATAGTCCATTGGAACTCTTGAAAGATTTTCACAGGAATTTGTATCTGGTCATTTCTCCCCCATCTTGTATTTAGACAGTTGCTTTTATAACACAAGTTGCACAACTCTAAGTGTATTTCTCAAGCCTATCCTTCTAGCTTGTCAATATGTTTTTCAATCCTGATTTTGTCATGCACTGTGTTAACAATCCATCCTACCTTTGTTTCATCTGAAAATGTAATGAGCATGACATTCTTGCTTCATCCAAATCAATCAAAGGTCACCAACAAGGCCTCAATGAAGCTTTCTCCCACACTTCAGGTAACAGCAGCATCATTAATCATTTTTGGAGTTGAAGTGTTATGCTTAAAAAGGGATGGGGAAACTATGGAAAAAGGTTATTAAGTTCAGGCATTAAGGGAAAGAATGGGCTAAAAGTGTGCTGTCTCTTTAGCCAATGGGAACTCTTTTTTATAGTTCTGGTGGTGGGGGAGAGAAGGTTTAGGAAACATGGAAGAACTTTTCAGAACTCTATATGGTATGTCCATCAGAAAGGGCAGACTCTGAGCAGCATCTTACGGCTGTATGAGGATTCTGAACAGTTGAAAATTAAGTCCCAGAAAATAGGGAGTTTGGTGAACTGTGGAACACATTGACAAGAATGGGAGGCAAGGTTAGGTAGACTAGAGGAATTCTATTTTATTTCCTTGTTTTGTCTAGAGTTGGTTCTGTGATATGGACACAAATATCATTTATGGAAATGTCAGCAAAGGAAAAACAACATAAGCAAATCTTTCCTGAGCAATTTTGGGAATATACACTTAAGACTCAAAATCTCTCTGTCTGTACAATTTTGAGAGCAATGAAAAAAAATCCCTTTTGAGTCTTCTTTTATTTTTTTGAATGGGATATATCTGGCACGATTTAGATGGTATTATGCTTGTGTAACAAATTGAATCAATCATGTTTTGAAGGAATAATTAAAAGAGAGAGGGAGAGCCTGTGTCTTTAAATAAGTTAATTGCCAGCAAGAGAAAGCCTATAACAAGTCAAGAAAATGAATATTCTATCATTGTGGCATTAATAGATATCATAGGTGACCCTATTCATCAAATACCCAAAGTTGCAAATATGACAATTTAAAAACATTTTAATAGATAAAATATTTTAAACAAACTGCAAATTATCAGCTTAACCAAAGGTTAGGAGACATTTTTGCTCAGGCTTATTTGATTGTGGTCCATTTTAATTCTAATTTTGGCAAGCCTACTCAGAGTAGGGAAAAAACAAACAAACAAACAAACAGGTCATTGCCAAAATATTTTGGACCTCAGTTTGATCCATGCATTGTCTATTTCTACCATGTTAGACACCACCAATTCTTAGTCATTTGTGGTCTGGACAATTTGTTGATTATTTAAGTTTTATGTTTTTCAGTGACTTCCTTTCCCTTCTGATGATGGGTTTAATGATTTCTAGTATCATGGGCTGATTAGGAAAACAAAGAGTAGGAGGAAGCAGAATTTACCATTTTCAGGTTTTCCTGTCTTAGATTCTGCAAGAGCTTGTTTGGATACTTTTTTGAATCACATTAGGAGCATCATAAAAGTACCAATGGTCTTGTTTCTGTTATTTCCTACCAAATAATAATCCAAGTTCCCTAGAGTGCTGAACTGTTTTTTAAAATAACTTATATAAATGTTTATTTAGGCATCTATCCATTTATTATATTAGTTCTATATTTAAATTGATGTTTATAAAAGTACTATAAACTTATCTCTAATAGCCTAACAATTATCTTTGGCTTTGGATAAATGAGGCATGCCAAGACTTCCTGAGTAACAGAGAATTACTGTTGGGTATCCAAGGAATATAAAGATACAATAAGCCAGATGTTTCTATATGAACACTGATTTTACTTTGGATGGTTACCTATACTTTTCATAGCAGATGACATGACATGCTCTGAAATCAATAGAATCTGTCTCTCGTCAGAAAAAGTACAATCTGCTGTTAATTATTCAAAGGCTGATTATTTAGTAGGTATATTATACAGTTAACCTGTGCCTTGCCTGATGTCTATTTTGGGAGGCATTTTCCTTTTTGCTCTGCCTATATTCCATCCAAATTGGGAAGTTTTAATTGAATCAACTGGTTATTAATTATTCAATAAGTTTGAACTGGTGGGTTAGTAACTTGATGACTATTAACTTATCAGTTAGTAACTTGAAAGTTCAGAAAGAATGGAAAATCAATAAGCATTTCAATCAACCTATTCAGTTTCTACTAAGTGCCAGGTATAGTGCTAAGCATTATAACTTTAGGTACAAAAATAATCATTGAAATTCTTAGCAGTAAGTAGATAGGGATAAAGAGAGGAGGAGAGGAGCAGCTAGGTGGCGCAGTGGATAGAGCAGCGGTTCAGGAGTCAGGAGGACCTGAGTTCAAATCTGACCTCAGACACTGGACACTTACTAGCCCTGGGCAAGTCACTTAACCCCAATTGCCTCACCAAAAATAAAAATAAGAGATGAGGAGGTCAAGTCAGAGAGATAGTACTAAAGAGCTAATGTTTTTATTTCTTTGGTGTGAGGAATTTTACAACTCCCTCCACAGGGGCAGATTTCCTATAACTTAAAGTCTCATAGAGCTGTCTGAGGCACAAAGAGGTTAATTGACTTGCCCAGAGTCACACTGCCAGCATAGGTCACAGACAACTTAGATCTTTTTTACTTTAAAGTAAACTCTCTTCATCCTCTACATCACATTGTCTTACACAAACAGAAGTTTTTATTATTCAATTTTAATTATTCGCTGGCCATTCATTCAACAAAAATACGGGTCATTCTTCCAATAGTCATGGATTAAGCTTCTGGACACAACACAAATATACAAAATTCAGACAAGACACAATCCTTACCCTCATAGAGTTTATGGTCTAATATGGAGATCAGGTGATTTTTAGAATTGTAAACAACAGAATTATGAACGTGGTTATGATGACTCCAGTTTTTCACAGAATTCAGAAAGAACCCAAGTCTTTCTTCATTAATGTTTTATCCAGGCCAATGTTCTGTCTGATAGTGTTACCATGGACTTTTGCCCGAGAGTCCAATAATTATCCTCCATGATCTCTTTCTCATCAGTTAAGAATATATGCTAAACATGGTTCTTATTCTCCACTGTGGATCCATCAGGATTTTACTTCCATTGTATAGAATTATTTGGAGGTAACTGAGAGCAGAATTCCCTCACCATGTGCAGTTAGCTTCCCTCACCCCCCCTCATTTCCTTGTTTGTTTTAATGATTACCTCTAGCCAATGTATACTTGTAAAGAAACTGCAATCATTATATTTGACTGGCAAATGAGTATGGCTTAGGGTATGTGTGAAAATTTTCCAACCTTAAAAGAAACTAAAGTGACTGAGAAGAAGAACCTGGAAAGAAGAAAAGCATAAATAAAGAGGTCAGTGTTTGAAGGAGTTTGTCAGAAAGTATCAAAAGGGCAACAGACTTCATCAGCACAAATCTAGAATTCGGTTGTCATCAAGAAAGCAACTGTGACTGTCCTATGAATTATAATTTAAATCCAAAACAGGAATATGAATTGCAAAGTGTGGAAGATAGAGAAGTGAGGTTGCTGTTGAATCAGGGTCTCTTCCCATTGAAGGATATATATATATATATATATATATATATATATATATATATATATATATATATATATATATATATATATATGGCTTTGTCATCATATAGTGGATAGAGGTATCCAGTATGCCACTATTCCTTGCCCCAAATTGTTTCTGTATTATAATTCTGTCTTGAGCAGTTACTTTTTTTTTTATTATGGTGCAATGAGGGTTAAGTGACTTGCCCCAGGTCACACAGCTAGTAAGTGTCAAGTGTCTGAGGCTGGATTTGAACTCATGTCCCCCTGAATCCAGGGCCAGTGCTTTATGCACTGAACCACCTAGCTGCCCCTAGTTACTTTTTTTTTTTTAAAGCAGTTACTTCTTTAACATGCCTGGAGAGCATGACTGAAGGATCTTACTACTTTAGAACCCAACTTTGGGATGAATGACAATATGCAAATTAAAGATCTTATTATAGCATTATTACCTATTTTATTATACATGTCAATTAAATGTCAGGAGTTACAAAAGAAGTTCTTCATATTCATTTTAAATTAATTTTTATTGTGGGGGTGACTTTTCATCTGTTTTCAATCTGTCGAAGTATAACTGGGTTTTTAGGGCTTTTTATAATATCTTTTACATTAATTTCATGGAATGAAGGGAAGCCAGGTTTCTTTTAGCTATTGTTGCTTTGCTAGAATATCCTCCTAGTACATGGATTTGTGCCATTTTAAGGGATATTTTCCATGAATAACAAAAGAAAACGCAGACCTACTATCAATACCTATGGTGCTTTCTCTTCATGTTTGTGTGTGTGTGTGTGTGTGTGTGTGTGTGTGTGTGTGTAAAGAGAGAGTATTGAAAACCCTAAAATTTGGTCAAAACAGCTACTAAGAACTAATTTTTGTGCACAATTCTTTTTCCAGCCAGTCTATATGGAGACATAATGTGCCAAGGAGAACTGAAGAAGTATCTGGTCCTGGTAATTTTCTTTTCTTTTCTTTTTCTTTTTTCTTTTCTTCTTTTCTTTCCTTTTGCAGGGCAATGAGGGTTAAGAGAGACTTGCCCAAGGTCATACAACTAGTCACTGTCAAGTGTTTGAGGTTGGATTTTAACTCAGGTCCTCCTGAATTCAGGGCTGGTGCTTTATCCACTTCACCAACTAGCTGCTCCTGCCTGGTAATTTTCATAGAAATAATAGGTATCATCTCCCTTGGGTTCCATATTTGGACCAGTAACATTTTAGAATTTTTCTTCTCAAAGTCCAACCAAGCTATGCTATTCTGTGATTGCATGACTTTCATGCAACAGAAACAACAAAACTAATACTATGTAGCTCTATACTAAACAAAAGTAGGGATAAAGTTAACTCAGAATATTTAATTGTTTATAACGATAATTCATAAAACAATAGCTATTAATTCAATGATTGTTCATTTGTACTGATCTAAAAAAAACCTAAATAATCATTATTCATAGAATATTTCATAGAAATATTCATAGAAATTTTCAAAATGTTTTGTCTTCAGTGGTGACTTAGTAACTGATAAAATTTTAAATAAACCACTTTGCATTTTATATGTATGTATGTATGTGTATATACACATAATATACACACACACACACATTTTCTACATTGATATACCTATAATTTCTACTGAAAAGGAATTAACCCCTTCATAGGTTTTTATTCGACATAAGTCTTGTTCACTTCTTCTCACAAATTTTCTACCTAACCTATAAAGGCTTTCTTCTGGTTCTTTAAAATTTTACTAAGGAAGTGTGACATCACTAAGTAAACATTTATTAAGCATATCCTATGTTCTGGGCACTGGCATATTAGAGTGAGACAACTGACCTTAATGTCAGGAAGCCCTGGGATTAAGTCCCAACTCTGACACATACAGAACATGTGAAAGTTACTTAAAGTCCCAGTATCCTTTGTGAATACAAAACTTTCGTTTGCAGAACAGTTGTCAATATGCTTTGGTAAATGGAATTTTCTCACTGGAATGCCTCTACGACAATGCAAGCACATGTCTGTACCCTATCAAAAATAATAATGTAACAGTTGGGATGCCCGTTGGTTGCTTCTTTTCTTAGTCATGTATGTGCAGGATATTGATTCTAATACAATTTCTTAAGGGTAAATCATTACTGATGACATGACACAACTGCTTATAAGCACCATACAGTTTTCTCTTGATTTGGGACTTAATACTAATTCTATTTTTCCCCAAAATTGTGGTGTTCCATTACATTGTAAACTCCTTGATGGTAAGACTCATTATTGGCTCTTTTTTGTATCTTCAGCACTTAGGACAATGGCTGGCACATAATAGGCACTGTAAAATATTTATTTATTGATAAATTGTTCCATGACTCTCAGCTATATGGCCATGGTAGAAGAAAACTGGTGTCAATAAGAGGGACTTTGGCATCAGTGCATAGTTTGTAATAGCATGCAATTTCACAAATGCAATTTACACATTTCCTGATACTCATTTTTAAGTCTGATTCATTGCCCATCTACAAAACCTGGTCAAGATGGCTGCATACTATGGACTAACTCAGTCAACTGCCCAATCATTTGTATTCCCTACTCTGGGTAATTTTTATTTTTCATCTCTGTTGTTTTTCTAGTGTGAATTCTTACACCAATTACTTTTATGTGGCTATAATTATTGCTGAAAGTTTGTATCCCTTTTTTGAGAGCCTGCTGCAATTAGTACAGTATCATCTTAAAAACAAGAGAGTTTGGAGAATTTGAACATTAATGGGGAAAACTGTTCAGAGTCTGCACAGAACATTATCTATGACATTGTCAAACAGCTAAAAGTGAATATAACTCTTTTATACCTTTCTGATATCATATGGAGTGCTTAAAGGGTTGTTTAACAATTATTTATGTAGTTATAGCTGTCATAGACTTTTGGACATTTTAAGGCATACATAGGAGAGCTTTCAAGGCTATGAATTTTCTATATTGTTCTTCTAAAAACAATCAATGCTGCTCTACCTAGCTGCTATTACTACCACTATCCCAAGCCACTACCACTATCCCAAGCCACTACTTTGCATTTATTTTATAATTATTTCTATGTATAAATGCTGTTTAGTAGAACATAAATTCCTTAAAAGAGGGTGTTACTTCATTTTTTGGACTTTTTACATGTAGTGAAGTGCCTGGCACATGATGAGCATTCAGTAAATATTGGTTGATTGGGGGCAGCTAGGTGGCACAGTGGATAGGGAGCCAACCCTGGATTCAGGAGGACCTGAGTTCAAATCCGTACAATGTCCCACTGTCACTTACTGGACATAGCCTCAGATAAGCTGAGACCTGGGAAAGACCTTAACTTAGAAAGGCCAAGGTCACCCATTGCATCCTGGGCCATTGTCAGTCATCTTGACCTTTGTCTTTCCAGTGAACTAAAATGACTCTGGAGCTGAGTTCTAGCCTGAAGACCATATATAGCTTTGTCTCACTTAAATCCATTTTGAGTGTAAGTCAAGACATCACCCTCATGATATCATTAGTCATCTTAGAGAGAATGAAGGGCGAACAATAATGGGGCTATGAGCAGGGAATATTTCTAGAGCTTAGTCCAATACAAACCCTTGAGTATTACTCTATTAACCCCTTAATCCCTCAAAAACAGCAATAAAAAATTAAATACACTGATAAGAAAGTATTAATGGGGCTACAGTGATTGAATTTATTATTCTATTTAATAGTACCATAGACTAGCAATTTACAGTGGACACTGAAGTTATTGCATATATTATTTTGAAGAGTACTTCCCCTGCCCCAAAGCAATCAAGACATGGCCATAATTCAGCCAAGCTCAAGAAAGAGAATAGCACCTAATTCTCATTACATTGTCAGATTGTCCACAGTCAAGAATGAGTATATATGTGATATGGTTTATTTGAGTACTTTGAGAATTGGTCCCACTAGAGAAATATTTTATTGATGTGGGAATTAGCATGAGCTTTTGTTTAACAGCACATTACACATAATTTAAACCACCCTCTTATTGATTCTGGAATGTGCAGTTAATTGTATACTAAGACTGTTGCTATACTATGGAGGTAGAATTTATACAAAAGTGACGGTGGGACATTATACAGACAATAGAGCAAAAACCGTGTTCATGAAATATACCTTCCCTTGATTTTGGTGATAGTGTTCATAACATCACAATCCTAACAAACATTTAATATTTTTAATATGTTCATCCTCAGTCCTTGGAAAGAGAAAAAGAACATGGAACTTTTCTTGATCATTTCAGCATCCTGAGGCATAACCCCACTTCACCCAGCCTAGATAGGCTGTGGTTATTATAATAAAGGAAAGACATCAGTTCCCCTCTTCCCTTAGTTTCTTGGTTGGGGGCAGCTAGGTGGCCCTGGATTCAGGAGGACCTGAGTTCAAATCTGGCCTCAGACCCTTGGCATTTACTAGCTATGTGACCCTGGGCAAGTCACTTAAACCTCACTGCTCAGCCCCCCTCCAAAAAAAAAAAAAGAAAAGAAAGTTTCTTAGTCAATTACATAACTTTTAAAATTTAGACAGATTTTCATCCTTTAAAACTTTAACTAAATTTAATATTTAATTAAAAGCATGTTATTTATTTTTCATACAATATTTAAAACTATGCACTGAAGATTCAGCTTTGAAGTTTAAGATTTTTTTTCTCATAAAGAAATCAGGAGATATCTCAGAGGATACATAAACCTTTGGCCACTAAGAAATCTATCAGCACTTTGAAATCACATCACATCAAAACACACGCCAAAAAAGCAAAAGGGATGAGAGTCAAAATCATAGATCTGGAAGGGACCCCAAAGTTCATTTAATTTAACATGTACTTCACTGCTAATATCCTCTACCACAGCATGGGTATAATAAAGAGAATATTGGATTTGAAGTCAGAGGACCTATCTGTGTTCAAATTCTGCCATTATCTATTGCTACCTATGTGATTCGGACAAGTCACATAGGTTCCTTCGGCCTCAGTTTCCTCATCTGTCAAAGTGAGGGGGTTAGAGTAGATATCCTCTAAGGTCTCTTCTGGCTTGAGATATTATGTCTATCACTTCCCTCCCCCCAAACCTCCCCACAAAAGTGATTATTCATCCTAGACATAAAGACTTCCGTTTAAAGAGAACTCACTGCTTAAGCTGAGAAAACCCATTCTACTGTGAAATAGCTAGAATCGTTCAATTTATTTTTCCTTATGTGAATCCTACATCTGCTTCTCTGTAACCACTATTCATTATTCCGAATTCTATTTTCAGGGGTCAAGGATACCAAATCTAATCCCTCTTTTTCATGACAGCCATTCAAATGCCTGAAGACATTCTACTATCAGGACCTCGCTAAGGTTTTTCCTTCTCCAGATTAAACAACTCCAAGTCTTTCAAATGATCCTGTTGTGATATGATCTCAAGTTCCTATCCTCAAAATGCCCTCCAACTTATCATGATTATTCATAAAATATACCACCCAGAATTGCACAGTGTACTGTAGATATGTTCTGACAGGGGCAAAATAAAAGTAGATCAGGAAGAAAGGGGGAAAAACATTTATTAAGCGCCCACTGTGTGCTGAGCATTTTACAAATATCTCATTTTATCTTCATAACAATCCTGGAAGATAAGTTCTATTATTATTCCCATTTTACATTTGTGGAAACTGAGGCAGAAAATATTTAAGTGACTAGCCCAAGGTCACACAGGTAAGTGTAGATGTCTAAGGTCAGATATGAACCCTGACTCCAGGCCCAGCATTCTATCTACTGTGTCACCTATTGTTTCTATTATCCCATTTTTAGTCCAGAATACTTTGCATCTTTAAGTTCAACCTGAGGTCTTATTAGGTTCATTATTTGTCGGTTAAACTAAAGTTCTGGATTCTGCTAGCTGTATTACCACTCAGCTTTCTCATTGATGAAGTAGGTATATTAATATTTGCCATACATATTTCACAGGATGGTTGTAAGATTCAAATGAATTACTAAAAATGAAAGAACTTTGAAATTCAACAAGTTTTTATAGCTAAATACAATCTATATTAGCTTTTGTAGTGAAAAGATATCATGTCTATAACAAAGACTTAACTTAGCTTTAGAGAGCTCATTTCATTCTATGGCCTTTGTTTACATGAGAGGCAATAAACAAAAAACACTCATTTTCAATAACCTGATTTTAATTTTAACCAAATAGTTTCATAATATGAGTATCATTTCCAATTAACTAAACAAAAGCCAAATGACAGCATGGTCCAATGAGAGCGTTAAAGAATGATTCAGAGGACTAAAAGCACTGATAATGAATGGAATTAATAATAAATACACATTTTTTAAAAATTGCCCACAAGAGAATTTTTTTTGTATACATATCACATATACCCAGGCAACAGGAATAATGGGTAGAGTCAGCAGGTTCAAGTACTGGTTCCAACATGTCCTAGTTGTGTGACCCTGGTGAAGTCACTTAATCTTATACTTTCCCTACAGCTCTTAAAAGCTCTAAGTTACAGCCCAGTTGCCCCATCTGTATCAGTGTAAGTAATTTCGATATGGCACATTCCATGTACTGATGAAATAACAGATCCAGACAAAATAAAAAAATTCCATGCCATGCATATTTCACAAAAACATTTAAGCAGCTATAATATTAAGATATATGTAAAATGTCCTAATTGATAAAGTTTGCTTCCTCCTAGCTTGTGATACTTTTGGAGGCTTATTGCCCATTACCTCTTCATGAATAGTGGTTGTGATTCCAGCCATACTTAAGAATTTGTTGTTCCTTCTAGGCAACATTCTCCTTTCTCCCTCATTTTCCACAGGCTGATCCCCTGTAAAGAGAAAAGGGTATGGAGGAAGAACATACTTCCTCAAAACCTCTGCCTCTTAGAATTCCCAGTTTTCTTAAGGCTTAGCTCCAATGCTACTAATCTACATGAGTGATCCACTCTGATCCCTAACTCACTTTCCCTTTCAATAAACTCCTTTGGTTCTCTAATGCCTTGAGTACCCAATGTAATCTCTTCTCTTTGATTCATAAATTCCTTAACAATCTTTCCTCAAACTTACTTTCCAACATTTTTTGTCTGTTTTTAAGGTGGGGCAATGAGAGTTAAGTGACTTGCCCAGGGTCACACAGTTAGTAAATGTCAAGTGTTTGAGGCTGGATTTGAACTCAGGTCCTCCTAAATCCAGGGCCAGTGCTTTATTCACTGCTCTACCTAGCTGCCTCCCTTTCCAACATTTTTATAGATTACTCTCCTTCCAGTAATCTGTTTTCCAACTAGATTGACCTTGCTTTTCTTCAAAGAGGACCTTCGATTTCTCATCTCTATATCTTTTCATCGATGGTCCCCCAATGCCTGGGTTTCACCCACCTTTCACAATTTCAAGTTAAAATCCTTTGTTTTATTCAAAACTCAGCTCAAACATCACCTTCCACATGAAGCTTTCTGTGGGCTACCATTTCTGATTGCCACCACCAATCAATGGAACTGTCTTTAGTGTGTCTTCTCTACCTCTAATACAGTGATTTGACATCGAAGTTCTCTCTCCTCATACAGCCTCTACCTTTTACTTGGAGGTCTGTATTAACCTCCTAATTGTCCTCCCAGGAATTAGATTCTCCCCTCCCTTATTTATTGTCAACAACACTCCCAAATTATTATTCTCAAAGCTCAAGTCCGACCACTTCTGAAATTCCTGGTAATACAAGTCACCACCCACAGTAACACCCAAGAAGCTTCTATGGCTGCCAGTTGTCTCTGAAGTTCTCTGTTTGATATTTACAATCCTTTACAATCTAGCTTTAGGCTATTTTTTGTATACTCTTTGAATGTTATCCCCATTCATTGTTCTTATATTTCCTTGTACATATCATTCCATGTCTTGCCTATGTGCCTTTGCTGTCCCCAATATCTCTCCTTCCCTTGGGATCCTCCATTGAAGGTTCATCTCAAATACTGCCTCCACCAAGAGGCCTTATCTTATGCCTCCAGTCTTTATTTATTTTGAACATTTTGTTTTTAATTCATTCATTTAGATGTTGTATGCCTCCCTACCCCACCCCCTCAAGTAGAATGTAAGGACCTTGAGGGTAGGTGCTATTGAGTTTTTGTTATTCTTTCTATTTCCAGTGCCTAGCTATACAGCCTGGTATATAGTGAATGCTTAAGAAATACTTGTTGACCTGAGTTGAATTGAATTGAGGAATTATCAATGATTAATTTTTTCATAAGACTCAATTCTTGCCTCCACCCAAAGGTTCTGGCTCCATTCCTTTAGGAATACGAATTTGGTTTGTTCCATGAGCACTTGAGTCAGTAAAACTGCTAGCAACCAATAAACATTTTGAAAATAAATGTATTTGTTTTAAAACTGTTGAAGGACTAAATGGGGCTTGAGCCGCAGTCTGGTGGTCAGGAGCAAGTTTGTACTATCAGTGGAGAAGTGTCACCCACCTGAGTGCACTGGGATTACTCCTATGGCAAATACAGGACCTCTATTTGCACCTCTATTTGCTGGCCTACCTCTTCTTCACTGCTGCTGTTGCTGCTGCTGCTGCTGCTGCTCCAGGAACTGCTATCTGTCTCAGCTGTTGCTGTTGTTCCTGCTGCTGCTCTTTGCCACTGATGCTGATGTTGCCACCTGGAATCCAACAGCTACATGGCACAACCCTGAGCAGGGCCTATTTGCCCCCAAGCTGGCCAAATAACATGGAAGCTCTTCTGTCTTTTTTTTTTAGCTTTGTGGTTCTTCTCCCAGCAACCCTTTTTTCCCCTCCCAGACACCCTTGCAAAATGCTTTCTGCCATGCACCTTTGGCTCACAGAATTCTGGGAAAGTTAGTTTTTTTCTCTTCTGCTATGTTTGCTGCAGCATATTCTGCTGATACCTCCTGCCTTCCTCACTCTTTCTCCTCATAAAAGGTTGGGGAAATGGTCCCTCCCACCACAAAAGTAGGTAAAATTCCTGCCTGTCTGCTACACTAAGAACAATTTCTGTGACACAGAAAACATATTGGCTACTAAAGTGTACACATTTTATTGAAATTGCCTACGTATAAATGTTCATGGATACATATTTTGTAATCAGTATGTGAGAGGCAGCCTGGGAGATGGCAAAGAGAGTTGGCCACAAAGTCAGAAATTCCTGCCTCAGACACTGTACTGGCACAATGTGACCTTGGGCAAATTGCTTAACCCCTTAAGTGCCCCCAGGCAATTCTCTCTCTGTAATATCTTGCAGAGAAGGTGTTGATCTGCACTGAAAGGCTCCTCACTGGGGCCTGCCTATATCTACGAAATCATAGGTATGATTAAAACAAACAAATAAACCTAAGCAGATTTCTATACAGGCATACATGTGAGTACTCCCTAAAAAGGGAACTTGTTTATTATTCCTCTCTGAACTTCAATACATTTGTGTAACAATTTATAAAGAGCTTTCATTCAATGTGATTCAACTCAACAAACATTTAATAACTGGCTCACAAGGACAAGGTACCCACCCAGCTACTGGGGATACACACATGAAAAATGCTGCAGTCCCTGCCTTCAAGGAATTTAAATTCTCCTCATGTGTGCAAGACAGAGATGCACCCAGATGGACAGATTTACAAGGTGGAGTGTGGCGCAAACAAACGAGAAAGACAGAGAAAAATTCCCAGGGAAATTTGAAGGGGGTAGAGATCAATAATGAAGACTGCACTGAGAAAGTGGCACCTGAAGAGCCTTAACGGAAGAAAAAGATTTTGAAAGTGTCAATGGTGAGAAAATGCAATTCAGGTATGGGAGAAAGACCTGAATGAATGCACAGAAGGAGAATATGGCGTGTTGAGAGGCTGGAGGACTAGTAGCATGTGTGAGGGAGGAAGTGTGAAATCACACTGGAAAGGAAACTTGGAGCCAGCCAGTGGTACCTCTGTATCACAGGAATTGTTAGAAGACCAGGAAAGAGGAAAGTGTATGTAGGGAGAAGTTGGAAGACCAGGATAGGCCCCTTAGATTCTAAATGGAATATTGCTGTGACTGTCTCTGCTGATGGTAGGACTCTGTCACTCCCTTGCAAGGGGTAGGGGAGGGCTGAGGTGGGAGACCCTGGGCAAGTCACTTAACGTCTCTGAGACTCAGCTTCCTCCTTATAAAATGGGGATAATAATAACACCAATTTATAGGGTTATTATTCAGATCAATTGAGATCATTTAAAGTGCTGTGAAAACATTAAAGCTACTAAATAAATGATAAGCCTTAATACACTAAAACTCTGTGAGAAAATGGGAGTAGAATGGGAGAAGATACCGTTAATCCATTTTATAGCTAAGAAATCTGAAAGGCCACATGTTATAGTATACAGTATAAACCTGTAGTCAGGGAAGTGCTGAAAGTGAAAATCCTATTTCTCTGCTTACTTGTTTACTTACTAGTCACTTAGTCTACAATGTTCCCAGATTATCTGAAAATTGGGAATAATATACATGTAATCCGTACCTCATGAGTACAGAAAGTTAAGGTGCTTTTTAAATGTCTGAAATTATTATTAAATGACTTATCCAAGACCACAGGACTAGGATTAGATGCCAGGACTTTTGCTCAAGTGTTATTTCCTCTGTACCAGGGAAGGAGGGCAGGGAGGGAGGAAGGAGGAAGGAAAGAAGGAAGAAAGGAAGAAAGGAAAGAAGGAAGGAAGGAAGGAAGGAAGGAAGGAAGGAAGGAAGGAAGGAAGGAAGGAAGGAAGGAAGGAAAACAGATATTTATTAAGCACCTACTATGTACTAGGCACTATGCTAGAGGTAGGTGGTATTATTTTTCCCATATTAAAGTTGAGGAAACTGGACAGACAATAAGCTAAATGACTTGTCCATGGTAAAATAGCTAGTAAGTAGCTGAGGCCACATTTGAGTTTGAGTTTCCTGACTCCATGCCTAGGGTTCTATTCATTACACCTAGCTGCCTCTAGTTCTCTTAGAACTCAGGTCTTTTGTCCAGTGTTCTTTCCACTATACTGTAACGTATGCCTTCTCATATATTTGTGACTTTGCTGTTTCTGTGATATTTGCTATTTCAATGATATTATGTATTTCTTTCTCATTACAAGGTAAATAATCATCCCACTTGTCTCTTCTGGTCACAGCAGTTTTGAAATTCTGCCTTTGGTTCAGAAGAAAGAAGCAATAACAAATTAGAAAATACCAGGGTCAGAGGACAACCAGAATGGTAAGGGATTTGGAAAACCTGGGACATACGAAAAAAATTATTAAAGACAATGGAGATACTTAGCATGGAGGAGAGAAGAGGTGAGAACATGATCACTACCTTTGGGCATTTTAACAAAATGCTGTTAGAAGAGACATTAAAAAAATTAGAAGTGGAGAAAGAAAGATTAAATAGGTAGACTTTTCGAGGAGACTTATTTTGGCTCAACATAAAGAAGAACTTTCTTACAAAAATGTCAGATATTTTTGGTAAAAAGATATTTGATCTGTCCTGCAAAGGAAATGATAATCACTGGGAGCTGAGATTTTATGGTCATCTGACAGGAACATAGCATAACGATTTGCTTCATGCACTGAGAGATTGGACTTGAAGACCCATAAAGTCTATTCAGAGTTTTTATAATTAATTTTTCAAGAAATGCAAACATGGGGCAGCTAGGTGGCACAGTGGATAGAGCACTGGCCCTGGATCAGGAGGACCTGAGTTGAAATCCAGCCTCAGACACTTTACACACTTAACCCCAATTGCCTCACCAAAAAACAAACAAACAAAAACAACTTTCAAACATGCTCCTTTATCAATTGATTAATTTTTTCACAAGATGTCAATGAAGAGAAATAAATAATGAATTAAAAGTGAAATTTCATACCAAGAATCAGGGTCTAGTAAACAGAGAATTACAAAATTACAAAACTAATTAAAAGTTCTAAAATTCTTAGGGATCTGGGAAGGTCATATAGATTTAGAGATGAGAAGGACCCTAGAAAGCAGTTGTCAGCCCCTTATAAATTTTATTTTATTTTGTGGAGCAATGATGGTTAAGTGACTTGCCCAGGGTCACACAACTAGTGTCAACTGTCTGAGGCTGGATTTGAACTCAGGTCTTCCTGAATCCAGGGCTGGTGCTTTATCCACTGTGCCACCTAGCTGCCCCAGCCCCTTATAAATTTTACAGATGAACTGACTCCCAGAGATTAAGTGGATTGTGAATGGTCACAAATAGTATAGTGGCAGAACCAGGACTTGAACCACATTTCCCTGAATCCAAATCCAGTGTTCTAAATTTTGTACTTTTTCCATTATTCTATTTTGCCACTCAAGAAAAAAATGAACAATACAGGTTACCTACAAACACCTTGATTTGGATATTCCATTTTGGTGGCTGAGGAGAATGCAACATTTAATAATTCTTAGAGAAGAAAAATGTGGAATGATGTATAGCAGAAAGCTGGAATGAATAGAAACCTATGAATGAGATTTGAGGTAGGGATAAAGAAATATCAGAAAAACACAAATATATAAGGTGAAAAAGCAATAGTAGAGACTGCTGTGAACTCATGTTCTATTCTCATATCCAGACATTCAGATTTTTTAGAAAAGGAAATAACCAAAGAGAATGGACCTTCATTATTGTGCTTGGGTTTCAAGAGTACTGAAAGTGTTTTCTATTACAATACAAATATGGAATAGGGGACTATTAAAGCAAATGAGAGAACTAACATGAAGCCTTTGGCCAATTTTAAATAAAAATTAACCCCTCCTGCCCAGGGAGGGGAGGGGGGAGAGGCAACATGGCAGAGTACAGGCAGCAATTTAGTTATACTCTCCCAACATTCCCCTCTAAACAACTTTGAAATAACTCCACACATCAAAGGTTGGATCAATAGAGCCAACAAAAGATTAGAGTGAGGCATTATTCTCACCTAAGATAACCTAGGAGGTCTTCAGGAGAAGTCTATTACACCAGGGTGGGAACCATATTAAAGTATGTGTAATGCTTAGGAGGGAGCTACAATAGCAGCCACAGAAGATTTGGGAGCTCTCATCCCAGAAACAGTAAGGGGGTCAGACTGCTCAGAAAGAGATAACAAGGGACAATTTCTGACACTGGGTGCTGCTGGTAGTGATTGACAACTCTACTGTCCATACACATTTCTGGGTCACATTTGCAGGGTAGAGAGGAGGGCTTGTGACTGTTCACAGCGGAACAGGGTTCCTGGTCACGGCTCTGGAGCCAAGAGAAACACTAGCAATTTTGTCTACAAACAACCAGGGCTCCTCCTGGGTAAAGACAGGAGTTCAAACCAGAAGAGAAATGACTGCATCTCTCTCTCAGACCATACCACCTTGGAAGTATTAGTAACTTGCAGACCCCCAGAACAACTCTGGAAACATCAGGATGAAAAAGCCTAAAGCTTGTAAGAGTGCCTCTCAACACCCAGCCACCCCCCCACCCCAAACCAGGTGAGCATAGCTCAACTTTAACATAAAGTTCAAAGTGAAGAAATGGGCTAGAAAAATAAGCAAACAACATAAAAGAACTTGACCATGAAAAGCTACTATGTTGGCAGGAAAGACCAAGATATAGATTTAGAAGACAGCAATGTGAAAACAACTATAAGCAAAGCCTCAAAGAAAAATGCTAATTGGACACCAAGTAAACAAGAATTCCTAGAAGAGTTGAAGAAAGATAAGTGAGTTAAAGGAAAAATTGTTAAAAAAAAAATGAGAATAATTCAAGAAAATTGTTAAAGGAGGTTTAACACCATTGTACAAGAGTCACAAAAATACTAAGGAAAATAACACCTTAAAAACAGAATTGGCCAAATGGAAAAATAATTACAAAAGTTCAACAGAGAAAATAATTCCTTAAAAATTAGACTTGGACAAGTAAAAGATAATGAATCTATGAGTCACCAAGAAACAATAAAACAAAGAAATGAAAAAAACAGAAGAAAATGTGAAGCACATCATCAGGAAAACAAGTGACATGTAAAATAGATTAATGAGAGATAATGTTGGGATTATTGGACTACCTGACAGTCTTCATAAAAAAGAAAAGAACCCAGAAATTATTTTCAATAAGTTATTAAGGAAAACTATGTTTACAAGTTATATCCAGAGGGTAAATAGAAATAAAAATAATCACCAATTACCTCCTGAAAAAGATCCTAACATGAAAAGTTGTGGAATATTATAGCCAAATTCTAGAACTCCCAGAAAATATTGCAAGTAGTTAGAAAGAAACTATTCAAATATTTTGGATCACACAAGATTTAGCAGCCCCCATGTTAGAAAATCAGAAGGTTTAGATTATGTTTGTTTGTTTGTTTTTTTCAGGACAATGAGGGTTAAGTGACTTGCCCAGGGTCACACAATAAATGTCAAGGTTTTGAGGCTGGATTTAAAGTCAGGTCCTCCTGAATTTAGGACTGGTGCTTTATCCACTGCACCACCTACCTGCCCCAGAAGGTTTAGATTATGATATTCTGAAAGGCAAAAATATGGGATTACAACCAAGAATAATTTAACCAGTTAATTGGAGGAAAATAATAATAATCAGGGGGAAAATGGATATTTAATGAAAGAGAGGATTTTCTAGCATTCTGGGTGAAAAGTACAGAGCTAAGTAGAAAATTTGGCATTTAAGAATAAAACTTGAGAGAAGGGTAACATTGTAAAATGAAAGAGTAATCATAAGGGACTCAATAAAGTTAAACTGTTTACATTCCTATATAGGAAGATGATACATGTAACTCCTAAGAACTTTATCATCATTAGGGTAGTTAGAAAGAGTCTATCTTCATAGACAGAGGGCATGACTGTGAGTCTATTATGTTGGGATAATCTCAAAAAACAAAGAAAGAAAAAGAACAATTGAGAAAGAGGAGAAGGGAGGACAGAGGTAAAATATTGAAAATTTACTCATATAAAAGACTTTGTGTGAGTATGTGTGTATATATACACATATACACCTACATGCATACACACACACACACACACACACACATATATATATATATATATATATATATATATATATATATATATATATATGGTGGGGTGGTGGCAGGCAGTGCTTGAACCTTACTCTTATTGGAATTAGTTCAAAGAAGGAAGTATATGAATATATATATGTATATATTTTAAAAAAAAATTTTTTGCAGGGCAATGAGTGTTAAGTGATTTGCCTAGGGTCACACAGCTAGTAAGTGTCAAGTATCTGAGGCTGGATTTGAACTCAGGTCCTTCTGAATCCAGGGCCAGTACTTTATCCACTGCACCACCTAGCTGCCCTCTATGTGTGTGTGTGTTTGTGAAATCTAAAGAATATACATTATATATATTTATACACATATATATTCTTCCCTATATAGGTATATGTCTGCACATATACACACATACACACACTCAGTTGGATATATAAATCTATCTTATACAATAAGAAAATAGAAGAAGAAGGGGATAAGAAATATGGGGTGGGGGATGCTAAAAGGGAGAAAGGGAGGGCAGATTAAGGGAGGCAGTGGTCAGAAGGAAAATGGACTTGAGAAGAAAAAGAGAAAAAGAAGGATAAGTAGAAGAAAATAGGAAGGATGGAAATACACAATTATTAATCATAACTGTCAATATGAATGGGATGAGCTCACCCATAAAAGTAAAGTGAATAGCAGAATGGATGGAAACCAGAACCAGCAACATATTATTAATATGGAAACATGTTTTGCATGACTTTACATGTATAAGTGATATCATTTTCCTTGCCTTCTTTGTTGGAGGGAGGGAGCAAATTTGGAACTCACGATTTAAAAAGAAAGTTGTTCAAATGGTCCAAGATAATTCCCAAGAACTCATGATGGAAAATGTTCTCCACATCCAGAAAAAAGAACTGGGGAATCTGAATGTAAATTGAATCATACCTTTTCTACTTGTTTTTTGTTGTTGTTTGGTTTTTGTTCTCTGAAGTTTTTTCCCTTTTTACTGATTCTTCTCTCACAGCATGACTAATGCAGAAATATGTTTAATGTGATTGTACATGTATACCTATATCAGATTGCTTTCTGTCTTGGGGAGGGGGAAATGGAAAGGAGGGAGGAAGAAAAAAATTGGAACTCAAAATCTTATGAAAACAAATGTTGAAAACTCTCTTTAAATGTAACTGGAAAATAACAACATATTTTGTTTAAAAAAACAAAAACAAAAGATAGGTGTTTAAAATAAATAATACATATAAAATAAATAAATATCAGTTTATTATCTGTTAATGGTATGTCTTCATAGGTGTATAGTTGTCTCAAAAACTTTCCATACATGCCAGGAACACATTTCTTCCTTCCCTCCACCTTGGAGAATTCTTCTCTCCCTTAAAGACCTTCCAGCACAGCTTTCCACGTGAGGCCTTTTTTGGTTTCCCCAACTGCTAGAGCTTTTGGTTTTTGTTTTTATCCAAGGCAATTGCATATTTATTCTCTGAATATTTATTCTGTATACCTTTATATATGGTCTTATCATATCCCCTAGTAGAATGTAAGTTTTTGAGAGTAAGGATTGTTTTATTTGTTGTGTTTGTGTATTCTGGGTGGTAAGCATGGTGCCTGGCACATAGTAAGTGCTTATTACATGATTGTTGATTGACTCTCAATATGGATGGTAAGGCTAGTACATTCACAGCATTAAAATACATTTTTAAAAATTTTAAATAGAGTAACTGCTATAAAAAAGTTAAATCTTGTTTACATTTCATAAGATGCAATCAACTTCTAGGACATTTAAAATTTACATTTAAAAGCCTATATTTTTGCTTACTAATTCTGAGTTAAAATTAATTATGGATTTTTAAATGATGAGAATTTTCTTAAGTATTCCAGCTATTTCTCTAAGTAGGTGTAGCAGATATTGAATTGGCACATTTGCCATAGAGCTTGGCCTATGCTCTAACCCCTTCCTCCTGGGAGTCCACAGGAGAAATGGTAGAGTCTTAGGCCACATGCTGGAAAGAGAGAGGAGATACTCCCTACTCATTCTTACAACCTACTCAGAGTTTGGCTTTTCCTGGATTGGTTGCCAATCATGTTCAATACAGAAGCATCATGTTGATTTTATTATTACAAGCAATTAAGTACTCAAGAATGTTTTCTGCTTTCCTGTTCATCATAAGCTTCATCTAGGTGGAAAAATAACTTACATCTTCTCCTCAGAGAGGCAAATAAAGAAATTCATAGGATCATAGATCTAGAAAGAGTAAGGACCTTAGTGGTTAACTACACTAAGGTCTTTATTTTATAGATGAGGCAACTGAGGCCCAGAGGAAGTAAATGGGGAATCTAGGACTTGGGCTCAAGTCCGGTGATTTCCAAATATTGTCACTAATCCTTTGCTGAATTGCTTTCATTGTACATCCAAGATAGGGGGCAGCTAGGTGGCGCAGGTGATAGAGCACTGGCCCTGGAGTCAGGGGTACCTGAATTCAAATCCAGCCTCAGACATTTGACACTTACTAGCTGTGTGACCCTGGGCAAGTCACTTAACCCCAATTGCCTCACCAAAAAAAAAAATGTAACAGTACATCCAATATAAACAGAAAAACAAAACAAAACAAACAAAACCCCATGCTATCATGAGCACCTTGCAAAACTGCTCAAGAGAAGTGTGAAAACCATGGCCTCCCTGAAGATAATTGTATACTGTGGACCAATATCTTTTGCACAGGATAAACAATTTGAAAAGATCCTCTAAACTGCTGTCTTTGCATATGTGTAAGCAGAAATATGGTGAGTGAGTAGGGAGAATGCAATGCTTCAGATCCCCAGATAATATAATAGAGCTGTAAATGATTTCTAAACAACTACTTGAAAGGTCAAAAATGTAGTTGTGTTGACCACATAACACCAAGCAATCTGACTTTTTTCTCTGAATTGGTCAGCTAATATGGCACTTTGTCAGAACAGCCTGAGTTGATTTTACCTTAAGGAATCATCAGAAAGATTCTAATCATTGTGTAAGGGCTTTATCCCAAAGCTTTTTACTGTTCAGGTTATGGGGTTGTTTTGTTTGTTTATAGTTTACAGGACACATTAAGAGGCAAACATGAAGAGATATGCAGTTGTAGGAGATTTATCAGGCACAACTGTTATTCTACTTGGACTCAGAAATCATGAAGAAACACAAAAGCCATACCAAAGTACCTTTGATAATGGGCGCTATCAATGATTCAACATTTAGAGCAAGAACTTGGGGGAAGGGAGGAAGGGAGAGGGAGGTCTGGATATGTCTGAGAAACTTTGAATGTGGCAGTTCCTTCCACTTAATACAGATGGGCAACTCATCAGGAGCTCAAGAGTTTTAAAGAATTGTCTGGGCTGCTACAGAATTAGGTGACTTGCTCATGGCCACACAGCCATTATGTGTCAGCTAGGCATCATAGCCAGCCAGGTGGCATGGTGGATCAGGCCAAATCTGATCTCATGCACTTATCAGCTGTGTGATTCTAGGCAAGTGACTTAACCTTAGTTTGCCCCAGTTTCTCATTTGTAAAATGAGGAAAATAATAGCATCTACTTTTCAGGGTTGTTGTGAGGATCAAATGAGATGATTATTGTAAAGCTCTTAGCACAGGGCCAGGCACATAGTGATTACTATATAAATATTAGTTGTTAGTGGCTATTATTATTCTTTCATAGAATAAAACTGTATCAAGACTTTTGAGAAATGTATTTATAAATCACTTTACAAATCTTAAAGAACTACATAAATCCTGGCTCTTAAATTAAAAGGAGGAACTAAACATTTGTCTTTGTGACTCCAAGACTTAGACTTTATCTCCTACACAGCATGTACCCAGATTGTTGTTGAATTGAAAGTGCTAAGGATAAGCTAGGATGATTTTACTAATGACTATAAATAGAATAATTTTTGCCTATACCATCAAGGCAGCAGATAATTATTCCTAGAGAGTTAAAGCTTCTAAAACAATTTCACATGCCACTGAATTCCAAGAAGGAAATATTAATGTATTTTGCTTGGCTTGTTAAAGTTTAAAGGATTCACACATACACACACACACACACACACACACACACACACACACACAGAGTGGTACCTAGAAAGCATACCTATGTATAAGAATCTCAACGAATATTCATTGCCATGAAAGGTGTTACTTCTGTTTGCTGATCTCAGCATCTGAGAACTGTGTAGGTATCGTTTGATTAATTTAAACCAAACATGCAAAAAAACATGTTTCCTTCCTTCCTTCTGTGAGAATTGGAATACCTCCCCCTGCTAGAGAGATCCTGTAGGGAAGCCCCACCATGATGAGAAGCCCGGTAAGGACAAGTCAGGTGGTCTTTGATATCTGGAAGCTGTCTGGCTTGCATTTGTAGAGCCGCCTGTTAGTTCTGTCAATAAGGGCTGCCAGCCAATTAGCTTGGGGCTATGTGTGTGGATGGCCCTGTTTCTTGTGGGAGAGGGGGCTCCTGGGAGAGATAAGGGAGCAGAGGACTGACTCCTGCACAGGAGAGGGAGGGAGAGAGATGCTGGTGTGGTGGTGAGTTTGTCTATCCCCTTTTTCATTGTCCTTAGCTCTATTAACTTCACCTGTGTTGTAAATTTGTTCCCATTAATAAAACTTGTTTTTTTTCTTTTGAAAAGAGGCTGTTAATCTCCTTTCTTACCTGAATATTACTGTGAGCCGCCCAATTAACTCTCCCCATACTAAATTTGGCCCTTATACTTCCTTCCTTCCTTCCTTTTATCCTTCCTTCCTTTTTCCTTCTTCCCTCCCTCCTTCCTCTCTCCTTATTTATTGCATTCATTCTTTCTTTCTCTTTCCCTTCATTGTTTTTACCCTTCCATGCTTCATCTTCCCTTTCCCCTGCCTCTATCATCTCTCTTTCTCTGTCTCTCTGTGTCTGTGTCTGTGTCTGTCTCTTTCTCTGTCTTTGTCTCTTTCTATGTCTCTCTCTCTCTATGTCTCTCTGTCCCTGTCTCTGGGAAATATACACATTCAATTAAAGACTTTATTTTATATTTAATTGCATTCATATTTCCCTGTAAAAGATTTTAGAATTTTATTTAGACAGAACTAATACACTGCTATTGAACACTTCTAAGTTGTAAAATTGTGGTACCTGGGCCGTTCCTTCTTGAACACAATCCTTATGGCAATTTAGGATGGGTAAAGGAAAATTTCCCAAAGAATCTTTATGACACTATGTCGAATTTAGAGCATTGTTTAGCCTCTTCTTAATATCTGTATATTTCTATGTTCCAGTGCCCATGAATCCTAATTTGCTTCTGTAGTTACCAAAGGTATCTATCTCAAATGAGTGAAATGCCATGACTTGTTTCATTTTTATATTATTCTTTATAAGGCTCTTTCTTATTTAAACCAACAAACAAATGAGAAAAAAATGAAACAGAGTTCTTCTACTGACATATTTTCTGGATTACTCTAACATTCTGATTTTTTTTTTGCCAGTATAAGTGGCAATTTCCAGGTAATCTTCTTTGAGGCAATATGGCATAGCAAATACAATTCTAGTCTTAGAATAAGGAAGACTTGAATTGAAATCATACTTCTGCTCCAAGCAGGGTGACTCTGGGTAAGTCATTTGACCTTTATGTGTCTCAGGCTACTCCAACAGATTTAACTATTGAATCACAGCTGAGATGCTGATCTGATGGGTTCCTATACACCTAGAGTTGTCAATTCTTACAAAGTCACAGATCCTTCCTATATCTGTAGGGTTGGTGGTCATGTACATAGTAGGCAGTTAACTGGTACTCAAAAGAATTAAATAATACATGAAAAAATTGAGTGTGATGCTTTGATCACAGCTTAATAAGCCTAACAAATACTTTTTGTGACCATGTCTCTTTGAAAACTCATGCCAAATGTTCCTTGGTGCTTTGAAATTCTTAAAGCTTAAACTATCAAAAACACAACTATGTTGAAAGTGAAAGGTTTTCCAGATGTGCATGAATCTGCCACCATCTGGTTGAATTCTTATTTTACATATGGGATATCGATTTCACTTTTGCTGCCTTGTTTTTGGATATTAGAGGCTTGAGGTAAGTATTATTGAGGCTATGAATGTTAGGTGAGTGTACCTTAAAACCAAAATAATGGTAATATTAAGCATTGCAGGAAAATAATACAACTGAAAAGGAGAGTAGGCATATTGGGGGGGGGAGCTGTATTTATACCATG
The DNA here is from genome assembly GCF_019393635.1 of Dromiciops gliroides. NCBI lineage: Eukaryota > Metazoa > Chordata > Mammalia > Microbiotheria > Microbiotheriidae > Dromiciops > Dromiciops gliroides. The sequence goes on from NC_057863.1 coordinate 169,338,885, forward strand.
CAGATCATGGGAGGGCAGAGAAAGAAGAAACCCTTTTATAAGAATATTTCAATATGTAGGGGAAAGGGAGTGGTGAGGGAGGGGTTGTTGTTGAGTTTCTCCATTAAGTGAGAGAAAGAAGCCCTAAATAAGATGATTTTTAAGAGCTCACCATATTGCAACAGCCAAAGGTATTCTCGAAAGTATTCAATGGTAACTTTAGGAGATAACGCTGAAAATGTTCCCCTCCCCCCATAAAAGAATTGTGTTGCATTATAACCTACCTGACTATTACCTAAATATTGAAGGATCATTTTTTTTCCTGAAACAGAAAATTTTTATCCAATAGACATCTAATATAATTTGGTTATGGTTATCCTATAGTATGGATGTTGGTATTGCTAGTCATGCAGAGATTTATGCTATAAGTCCTAAACGCACTTTACAAACCTTTAAAAAGACATAATTCTAGGCCCAGGTTTAGAAACTTTTTTTTAATTGACCTCCATGGGGAAGGCAGTCTAACAGAGAAAAAGCCTTTAAGACCAACACTATAGCATTCAAAATTCAACAGGGAAGATAGTTTTGTATAATGGCAAATACAGGTTAACTATAGCTCGGCCAATCAAATTTAATTAAGGTTATCCAGATGATTAGATGGTCTCATAGATATCATCCCTATACCTTAGTTTGTTAAGGTAGAGGCAAGAGGACAGGGAGACATTGATGTTTTGCCAACTTCTCTCAGGAAATCAATATTTTCAAAGGAACCCTGACCTAGGTATTCAGTTATAATTTTTTAAACTGTCAGTGGCAACAAGAAGTTAATCAACTTGTTAACACAGATTTCTCAGTGTTATAATGTAGGTAGATATTTTATAAAATGTAGGTCAATTTCTCCTATTATGAATATAATGCAGTTACAAAGTACATCTTTATGGAATACAGATATTTTATGTTCTGGCTAGTAGTTGGCCTATTTCAAACAGTATATGAATCACAAGATGATCTGGGTTTAAAAGAAATGTTCTGAGGCAATTGGGTTTAAAGTGACTTTCCTAGGGTCACACAGCTAAATATCTGAGGCCAGATTTGAAAACTGGTCTTCCTGACTCCAGGGCTGGTGCTCTATCCAACGTACCACCTAGCTGCTCCTGTTTTTTCATTTGGATGTTAACAGTAAAAGCAGTTACCGCAAATCCAGTGAAAGCACAGCAGATTTGAAATAGGAACAGTAGGACACGAGAATCGTGACTCTAAAATATGAAAGCTGGGCACAATACAACTACCTTTTCTAGGCCTCAGTTTCCTCATCATTAAAATGAGAATACTGAAATAGATGATTTCTTGGAGCACTAAATCCTACTGTTGCATCAATCAGCAACCAATACTAAGGAATCTCAAAGGAGGAGATTCAATGAACATTTATTAAATCTCTACTATATCACACACACACATCTAAGTAACTCATTGCTAAGTGCTAGGATACAAAAAAAAGTGGAGTAAGCATTACTCTCTGGAAGTCTACGCTCTATTCAGTCATTGGACATACAGGTGGAAGGGACCTTATAGATTATCAATTTCAGGAGCTTTATTTTAGAGATCAGGAAACAGACCAACTCAAGAAAGGAAAAGTAACTTGATTAAAGCCACAACATTAGTAAATGTGTAAGGCTGGATGTGAACTCAAACCTTCTTGATTGCAGGACTAGTATTCTAACCATAGATCAAGACACACATCCTCAATCCTGTTAACTCTTTCTTTAAGTTATGTTTCTATGAAGTAACATTTTTTACAGTTATTATATGGTGAGAATTGTTGAAGTGAGGTGGCACAATGGAGAAATCTCTGAACCTAGAGTTAGGAAGTGTTATGTTCAAATGTCAGCTCAGATACAAGATATGTGACCCAGGGCAAGCTATGTGTTTTCTGTCTGCCCATCTATAAAATGGGTGTGTGTGTGTGTGTGTGATAACAGTACCTATATCCTAGGGTTCTTGTGAAGATAAAATGAGATATTTGTAAAGTGTTTTACAAACCTCATAGCAATATATAAGTGATAGCAAATATCATAATTATTATTGTTATTCTTTAACAATAGGAATTTAGGAATTTAACTATGTTAAACTCACATAGACAAGTTTTTATAGGAATTCATATTTGGAATATTTTATGAATGATTCACAGTTTTGTTTAATTGTATCATTTCCCTACTGTGTAGGGTAATCTTTCTTCTTGTAAAGATAGCTGGAAAGGGACATTTTAGTGAGGTAGGAGCCCAGGAATAGGTAAGTTGTAGGAATATTACAGTATATAATGTAGATTTTCTATTCACTTGAGATTGTGTGCATTAAATTCCTTATGATTCCTAGGTGTAAAGCTACTTAATTTTTTATTTCATTTTTGCAAATGCAATTTTCTCATTGACCTTTCTTTTCTGCTATTTTAGAAAGATATGGGATGTTATGTCAGTTTATGAAAAAGAGGAAGCTTTTGATTTTTTTGTATGCTATATATGAGTTCTGCTGAAATTGAAAAATACTGTTATTGCCAAAGCATTGTCATTCAAAATGCACTGTCTTCTTCTGACATCTCTCATGGCTGATTGAGGAGCACAGCACTCAAATATTGCTGTGAGTGGAGTATCTAAAAATTCCAATTCAGTTGTCAGGAAGGAGAAACAAAGAGGATCCAGCTCTAATAAGCTCATATTTCAGCAATTACTTTAAGGTTAACAAATCAAAGAACTATGCCAAAAGTAAATGACCTTATTACCCACTTGGAAGCAGTACTGTTCATGTCTTCAGTTACGAACCAATAATACACAGCAAGATTCCTGTATCTGAAATCAGTGAAGTAAGATTATTCTCTAATGAATCTCAGGCTTTGGAAAAGATGAGAAAAACAAGTCAAGACCAATGAGACCTAAATACCCACATCTCCATTTAGCAGTATGTTAGTAGATGCCTGAGGGATTTGGAACTAGATAAATCATAATTTCCTTCCTTTTTTTGGAAAACAAATCAGTAATGAACTGGCTGACTCATTAATAAACACCAAAACTCAAATTCTGGCAAGAAAACTAAACTAGGAAGAAGGAAAGCAAGAAATATAAAAATGCCCCTGAATATTATGTGGGTGACCAGCTAACCATGGTATCTGTAATTTGTTGCTCCATTTTGTGTGTTTCCATCTGTTATACCAAATGCCAACAGGATGCTGGTGGATACAGGTATCTATTTTGAAAATGCCATGCTTTCTTGCACATGTTTCGATATTTTGATGACTTATATTCCATATACAGTGTTCCAGTAGATTGTTACATCCTGCTGTACCTCCAGTGGGAAGCCATGTAGCAAGAAGTGACACATAGCAAGTCACATTCAATAGACTGTGCTTTTAACACAAAATATTCATTTTTAATGGAGGAATAAGTCAGCCTAAATTTCAAATCTTCTAGAAATAATTTGTCTCCTAAATATATTTAAAGAAAAATGAATCATACCAGAAAACATAGTTAAACAAAGATGATACTACCCAGGATATTCAAGTCAAAATCTTGATCCTCCATTTTTTAAAATCAGTGATCTTGATTATATCTCTCATAATTTTATTTGCTACCAGTGAAAATTAATTTCTAAATGAATGAAAACTTCAGGAAAAGGACAGTTTTGTTTTTTTGTTTTATTTTTGTATTCCCAACCCCTAGCACAAGGATTGGTTCATAGGAGGTGCTCGATAAATGTTTTTTGAATGAAATGAATGAGTATCAACTTCCCTACTGAAGTTTTACTTTTTCTCTCCCCATTTTTTTTTCCATTTTGGGGCTTTAGCCATTGTTTATCTTTATTTTCTATTCATATTGAGAAGTACTACTTACTAAAGCATTTAGTATGGATGAATGAATGAATGAAAATAATGTTAGGGATTTAATTTGTGTCAAGCACTGTGCTAGGTGCTAGGAATACAAAAAGAAAAAGCTAGAGTCTTTGTTCCCCTAAAGAGAGAGGAAAGGAAGGAAGGAGTGGAAGGAGAACAGGAATGGAAAAGAAAAGAAGAAGAATGGGAAGAGGGGATGAGAGAGAAGAGAAATGGAAAATGGAGAGAATAAGAGTAAGGAGAAGAGAAAGAAGCAAAAAGAGAAAAAGAAAGAAGAGAAGGATAATGAGGAGGAGGAGAAGGAGAAAGAGGAGGAGGAGAAGGAGGAGGAGGAGGAGGAAGAAGAAGACAACAACGAAGACAAGGCAATAAAGAAGTTAAAAAGATAGAGGAAAAGGGGCAGCTAGATGGCGCAGTGGATAAGGCACCAGCCCTGGATTCAGAAGTACCTGAGTTCAAATCCGACCTCCGCCATTTAACACTTACTAGCTGTGTGACCCTGGGCAAGTCACTTAACCCCAATTGCCCCACCAAAAAAACAAAACAAAACAAAACAAAAAAAAAAGATTGAGTAAAGAAAAAAGGGCAGAGAGAGAGAGAGAGAGAGAGAGAGGGAGTGAGAGTAATTAGGGTAACCAATGCTCCATATATTCTCTCCCTGCCACCAATTTAAACTCAGTTCCAACTTCATATGTTCTATGCATTACTTGCTGTCTTTTATTCTATGTTCTAGGCAAACTGTTCTTGTTTTTCCTCAAATACTATGCTCCATCTTTTGTATTTCTCCATTTGAACAAGGTTTCCCATGCGTGGAAGGCATTCCCTCTTCACTTGAACCTCTTGGAATCCCTAGTTTCCCTTAAGACTCAGTTCATACTTTCTGCATAAAGCCTTCCCTAATCTTTACAGTTGCTCTTGTCTCCCCACCCCAATTATGAACTTGTAGTTGTTAATTTTTCTTTTGTTTTGTTTTTATTTTTTCCTTTTGTATATGTGCACTAATTTTATCAGTGCTGGTGTGTAATTTTATGAGTATTCCTTAAATGAGAGGAAGGCTAGGCCTCAGAACCAGGAAGTTCAAGTCCTCGATTCAAGTATTACTCCTTATACATATTTGTTGTGTGACCCTGGGTGATTCCCAGTTGCCCCAGACAATTCTTTAAGACTGTGGATTGTGGAGAAGGGACGGACCTGAATTAGGAAGGGAAATTTGCTTATCTGGGAGTCCTGTATACCAGTAATATACCAGATATAATCCCCAAAATAGCCAGAACAAACAAACAAACCCCTTTTATGTGATATTTGGGATTTTAACTAAACAATTATTCTTGAGAGAAAACAGGACTTAAATCCCAGGAGACATAAAAGACCTGGGTTCTCTCTCTGGTAACCTAAGGCTTACATATTTGTCACATCATGCTGAATTGTTTGTGCCCAGATGTCATTTGCCCTTCCATATGGCTCCCTTCAACAGAGGTGGAAAAGGTAAGACAAATTAGTCAGGGCTGGGACTGGTCACGGGCTTTTGTTGGGAAACATCCCGTCTGTACCATGGAATACACCAGTATGAAGTAAACATTTTGATGAAAGATTTACAGAGCACAACCTGTTCTCACACTGAGAAGCTAATGCCCAGACTGGTTTGTGCCAATTAATTCCTTCCCAAAGCATTTGTTTCCCATCATGTAGACATAGCTGGGATATATAAAAGTTATATCATAATCCTTCATGGGAAAAGAAGCTGAGCAGGCTTTAGTTTTATTTTTTCACAGTTAAGTCCCCACCACATTCTCCAAAATACCCAGGGAACATACATGCTTAGTTCACTATTCATGTTGCAGGGAAAACGTGCAATTTGGGCAAATGTGTTTCCTACCAGTTAAACTTAAATCTCCATTGAAAAGCTCTAAAATGAGAATTTTATAAACATAGCTTCAATAATACCTATTGAAACTCTCCATGAAAGTGTTTATGAAGCCCAAATGAGGTAATGCAGATGTGTCCTTGGATTTCTTTGAAAAACAGCTCTCCAAGTCCCCATATCTCAATCTGATTTAATCCCTGTTCAGGAAAAAAGCAAAATGAAATAACAGCAACAACAAAACATCCTATATATGCATATGTATGTGTGTATACATATATACACACACATATAGAGTACATAATTGTAAATTCAGCGATAAACTAAGCATATATGAAAGCAAAAACTTATTTTTGTCTAATTTCACTTAGGTCTCTGAAAACTAAAATGACTAGTTAAGTCTCATCATTATGAGGGAGCTTGGAAAAATAATTTAATCTCCTGGGTCACGATTTATTTGTAAAATGAATGGGTTGGAGCCGATGACATGAATGACATCAAAGTTTCCATCTCACCTCTAAATCTTTGACTCTCTATATCTCTCCTACATGCTAAATGTTAAATATTTTCCTGAACTAATGAGGCCATATCATTGGCATAACTTTTGCTTCTCTAAAACCTTTGGAAACAATTTTCCCTTGAATAAAGTTTCACTGTCATCTATTCTTTGTATTTTTACCCAGTCCTGAGAGCAGTAAAGGTAAGACAGCTGATGTTCTACAATAAGACAAGAAGTTTTTAGCTCAGGGAACATGAACTTTTTTTTGATGACTACATCTGAAATATATTTAGTTTTCTTCTTAATCCTCTATGTTTTATTTTATGCATTTAAAAACATTACTCTGAGAAGAGGCCAATAAACTTTACTAGACTGCCAAAGGATTCCTGACACAGAAAAAGAAGAATCTCTGAATTAGAGTGTTAGTCAATAAACATTTAATAAAGCAAATATATGAGACAGTGTGCTAAATACTAGAGAAAGAGGCAAAAGACAACCCTTATCCTCACAGAGATTACAATCTAATGAAGGAATAAACAAGCAAAATGTGTAAAAACAAGCTATCTACTGGAAAAATAGGAAGTAATTGAAAGAGGTAAGGAACTAAGAAATAAGAGGGGTTGGAAAATGCTTCCTCTAAAGATGGGATTTTAGTTGAAATTTAAAGAAAGCCAGGGAAGTAGAGATGAGGAGGAAGAACATTCTAGGCATGAGGGATAGCCAGAGAATATATTCAGAGTCAAGAGATGAGTGTCTTATTTCAGGAAGAGCCAGGGGGACAGTGTCACTGGATCAAAGAGTAAGGGATAAGAAGAATGGAAAGGAGGTGTTAGTAGTGAGGCGGTGGGGTTGCTAGGTTATAAAAGGCTTTGAATGCCAAATAGTAGATTTTGAATGTGATCCTAGAGACACTAGGAAGCCAGTGAAGTTTATTGAGTTGATGGGTGTTATGGTCAGAGCTGCACTTTAGAACTGTTAGACCTGCTTAGGACCTGTTAGGCCTACTATTTCAGGCTGGTTACCTTGCTATACTCTAGGGTGGAATGATTTTGCCTTGTCTTCCTTTTTGGTGACACTTTCCCCTTCTATACAGGTTTTTGTCCAGGCTAAGTATCAGTTCAATACACTTCAAGTAGGGATACCCAAATTCTTTGTTTCACAATTAATCATAATTATAACGATAATAATAATAATCAGCATTTACAAGGTGCTTTTAGGTCTACAAAATGTTTTACAAATAGTATCTCATTTTATCTTTCCAACAATCCTGTGAGAAAAGTGTTATTATTATCCCCACTTTACAGAAATGGAAACTCAGAGCAGGGAATTCTAAGTGACATAACCAGAGTTACGCATCTACTGAGTTTGATATTATGAGGTCTCATTTGAACTCAGGACTTCCTGACTCTAGGTACAGTGCTCTATCCAATGTACCCTCATCACTGTCTCTAATTGGTTCTTGTTGTAGGTTTAAATTTTTTTTTTTTTTTTAGTGAGGCAATTGGGGTTAAGTGACTTGCCCAGGGTCACACAGCTAGTAAAGTGTTAAGTGTCTGAGGCCGGATTTGAAGTCAGGTACTCCTGACTCCAGGGCCAGTGCTCTATCCACTATGCCACCTAGCTGCCCCGCAGGTTTAATTTTAAATGTACTATGGAGGATTACGAAGACTATGATATAAACAGTGTAACTTGCCAAGAGTGGAGCGAATTTGATTTCCTGTGTTCCGGATCAATATAGCCTTCATTTCCTATCTCACAAAATATGTCCTTTATGAATTGAGTGCCTTTATCCCCCTATTTTGTTACTATTATCAGCTATATCTTTCATATTATTATTTCCCAGAAAGAACAAAGAGCAGGCATGGGTTCTAGCTTTGATCTCATTCTTTATTATGTAAAATTGTGGTATTTAAAATTATACTTAAGAGATTTGGTAATTTTTGACAGAAATACAAGAAAAAAAGATTTCTTGGAAATAGTTGGAGAGAAATAAAGGTACCTTGATATTTTCTACAGAAAGTTTCATTCTCTAATGCTATAACAAGGTCAATGAGTGATATGGCTTCTGTTACCTTACCTTGAGTTGTTGCAGCAAGGAGACACAATGCTGTCCTCTCTTCTATCCTATTTAATTTCATTTAAGACTACCTTTGTTGGATGAGGAAAGGAGTTTCCTTAAGGAGGAGATCCTAGGGAATAGATTTAGCTGTACCCGCTCTGGTTTAACCAGTTCAACCAGTTCCCAGAAAGAGAACTGAGTGCTTTTAGCTCTAATCAAAGGCCAACTTATATGTGTGGTTTGAGCCATAACCAAAATTTTGTGTCTGTGCATGTACTCCTGTGTCCTTTTACACTTACTTTTTAAGAGTCCCCTCTAGAGACTGAAGGAGAATCGATTTATTTAAGCTTAATATATAATCTATTTTATTCTCAGCATATACAAAAAATAAGACATAAAAAATTACTGTATTAATAAGTCATAGGATCAAGTTTAGGTTCAAGACTCACTAGCCCTTGCCCACTATACCCTCCTCTCTATTACCAATAAATGACAAGGACATGTACTTTGGGAAAGCCCCCAGTTGTCCAAAGGACAAACTGTAATTATCATTTCAGTTACACAATGAAAAAATAGCACCTTGAAACCATTTGTCACCAATTGTTAGAATATGAATACACTGACAAGAATTTAGGGGATAGGAACCTATGGTAGTTTACTATTGAATAGAGGGGAGTATGTTTTTTGAGGTTTGCTGTCCACCCCCTCCAACACCCCCACCTTCAAAAATGTATCCAATTTTATTTTAAAAATGTAAACATAATTAGACCGAGGCATCTGAAAAATACATTCCCTGAAAAGAACATGAATATTATCCCTCATGTCTTGCTGGGGATAGTTTGTATGGAAAACAAAATAGTTTCCATTACAAACAAACTCCTTATTCATAGTTGACAAAAATATAGGTAGTAACATACACAATAGGTCAGTTATGAAGAACATTTGAGTCAAAAGTTGTCAATCAGTCAAAATGCAAGTAGGTGAGAGAATGAATAGGTATTGGGTCTTTATCTGGTCACTGCTGAGCTCTATGTTTGGCTATTAAAGGCCAAGTGGATGTGAAACCTTGATATTTTGCAATGATTTGAAAGCTAAAGTATCTAAAGCTTAACTCCTCATCTGTCTAGCAAAACTGCCTTCTTTCCCCAAATGTCCCATTTCTGTCAACGCTAACATGACATTCTTACTGTCACCCTGGCTTGAAACTTTAGGGTCAGTCTTCCTTCTCCATCTTTCATATTCAGTAAGTCACTAAGTCTTTTTCCATTTACTTTTCCATTCCCAAAGCCCCCTTCCTAGGCCAAGATCCTAAGACTGAAATTCTTAACCTTTTTTTGTGTCACTGAACCTGTTAACAATCAGATGAAACACAGAGACCCCTTCTCAGAATGGTTTTGAAATATATGAATTAAAACACAGAATTTCAAAGAAAACCAATTCTATTGAAAGACAGGCCTCAGTTAAGAATACTTGCCCTAACAGGTTTGCAGAATGAACCTGATTTCTCCTCCTCCATTCTATTCTTTGGTCCATCTCACACATAGTTGATAGCTTAATTTGAATAAAACACTGTTTTGTGAAATGCAACCCTTTCTGATCTGAGCAATACTTTGCACATAGGGAACACTTCCTAAATGTTCAATTTCATTGATTTTCATGGAGTTGAATGGAATTCATTACATAGTCATTAAAGGACCTACAAAAATCCTTTACTTTTTTCTCCATGTTTTAGCCCCCATAAAATCCTCACGTGCTCCAGCCACATTGGCCACTAATTCTCCACATCCAGTGTTGCGAGTCCCACATCCTCTATGAAACCTTTCTGCGCTCTCCATACAATGCCCTCTGAACTCCTTTTGCAATTACTGTACAAAAGGCAGTTAATTGAATTAAAGTCAATACTTATCAAGCACATATGTTATATGTTAGGACCTGGAGAGACGAAATTTCTAAAAAATGAAATGGGCCCTATCTTCAACGAAAACATATTGTAGTAGTGGCAGATAGCATGAACTCTAATAGGCAAATACAAAATATGAGCACAGCAAATGGAAAGTCATTTATGGGGAGGGGAGCAGTGGCAATTTGGTACTAACTGAATGGGCAAGGAAAGGCCTCTAATGGGAGCTGGCACTTGACCTGGAATGTGAAGGGAAGTGATTCTAAGAGATACAGGTGAAAGAGAGAGAACATTCCAGATGTGGGGAATACATTAGCTTCCCACCTTCAGTTCTTAGTTTTTTTTTTGTTTAATGTCTTTTTTGGGGGGGAGGTGGGGCAATGGGAGTTAAGTGACTTGCCCAGGGTCACACAGCTAGTAAGTGTCAAGGGTCTGAGGCTGGATTTGAACTCAGGTCCTCCTGAATCCATGGCCAGTGCTTTATCCACTGTACCACCTAGCTGCCCCCCAGTTCTTAGTTTCTAAGTGAGGGTATTCTAGATAAAGTACCCACCCACCCAGAGTCAGAATATGGTCTGTATTTACTTTTCCACATTCTTAGATTCTAAACACAATTTATCTTTCCATCCAGAAGTAATTATTTTGTTTTCTGTACTCCCAAAGCTCTGTTATAGAAATGCTCTTTCTACATTGCATTATAGTTTTGTGTGCACATTTTCTCATTAAATAGATTGTAAACTCCTCAATGACATCTTCGTATTCTCCACTACAGCTTAGTGTCTTGCATATAGTAGATACCCAATAAATATTAGTTGAACTGAACTATTTTGAGTCTATTTGAATCTATCCTCGGTGTCCAGCATGGTTCTTTATACTTGAGAGGTGCTCAGTAATTGTTTGACTACCATGGTTGGATCATGTTTCTCCCCAGCAGAAGTAGTTTCATTGTCTCCCTGTTATTTCAGGACAAAATACAGTGTCCTATGTTTAACATTTCAAGTCCTTCACAATCTGATTTCAACCTCATTGCAGGCTGATTAAGTATGACTCTTCATGAGGCCCTCTACAATCCAGACACACTGACTTACTTGTTGCTTCCTATATATGCCATTTCATCTCCTATCAACTGTTTTTGCACAATCTGTCCCCTATGCCTAGAATGCCTTCTCTCCTTATCTCTACCTTTTGGAATCTTTAACTTTCCCTAAGGTAAAATACAAAGTTCTTCAAGAAACCTTTTCTGATTCCCCCTTTTGTTAGTGCTCCTCTCCTCTAATTATTTTGTATTTATTTGGTTTTGTCTTTATTTTTGCATTTTGTATTGTTTGTACTTATTTATCTGTGGGCATATTGTTTTTTGACAGTGGAATAAAAAGTCGACTGAGGGCAGTCTTGCTTTTTTTCCTTTGTATTCCCAGCAATAGTCTAGCACAGACTAGCCATTTTATAAATACTTGTTAAATTGAATAGAATTTCACTGAATTGACTGATGGTGAAAATGGAGCCAGAGTGATTGATAAGAAGAGGGAAGGGCCAGGTGGAGGCTGATAACAGTCTCAACCCCTTCTAAGAAAAAGAGTAGCAAAATTTAAAGACAATGCAAAATGACTCCACATCAGTATGGTAATGGCATTTTAGAGATAGACTTTAGTTTTTAGAAAAGTATATAGTATTCATCACCTGACCTCCACTAATATATGCCTGTATATGCTTTTTAACAACTGAAAAGGACACAGGCTTTTGGAACATTGTGCATGTGTATATCTATATCTATATCTATATCTGTATCTGTATCTGTATCTGTATCTATGTCTATGTCTATGTCTATGTCTATGTCTATGTCTATATCTGTATCTATATATGTATCTACATAAAGATACAGAGAGACATACAAACATATGTATGTGTAAGTGCATGTGTATATGGATTGCTAGTGTAGCTTTTTTACTATTGGGATAATTACACAAGGTAAGTTCATGTCATTAGACTTGGCCCTCTGAGAACATTTGAAAAGTTTTTCAGGACCAGAAAATTCTGCTGGATGGAAGAACATGTGATCTCTATTTATTTCTAATCAGATTTTAGGAAGTATGCATTTTTTTCTTCCATGACTGATTTTCTTCTTTTTTTGGCTAAGAAAAAATAGAGAAAGTGAAACTGAATTCAAGGGGAAAAGAACCCTCAATGTCCTGAAAAGGATTTCACAGAAGCCTTCTGAAAACACAACTGCTCAGCTGCTGAACTCTGATAACATGTTTCTTACATTGCCTTTTTTCAGTCCAAAGCAAATGTAACAAGCTACTGTTCTTTCCACCTTTTGGGGAAGAAATGCCAGATTAGCTGACACATGAGCAGGCACTGAGGGCCTCTGGGTCCTTAGGAATAGAGATTGAAGCATAGAGACAAGACAGCTATTGAGCTACCTATGAACTCTCTATAGCTAGAATGCATCCAGTATAGGCAGGCAATACAAGCAATTCCACTAGCCTTTCCTTTTTAGTCATTCTGACTCTATGATATAATAAGGGCCTATTTCATTTGCCACTACATGACACCCTGTGGATGGAAACCCAAACGCAAAGCTGATGATTGGTGGAAAAGATGAGTAATTTGTAAGACATCTCATACCCTAAGTTTCTAAGGCATAATATTAATGCAATATTAATGTTGGGAAGGGAAACAAATTTGAATCCATTTTAATATAAATACAAATAACAAAAAATAGTAGTTAATATTTTATACTACTTTATTGTTATTAAATACTTTAGTTTTCTTTTTATCTCCAATAAAACAGATGCTACTGGTAGGGAGGGATTATTTACTTGGGTCTTTGTTATCTCAGGACCTGGTATAAAGTAGACACTTAATGAATATTCCTTGAATTGTATTTGTATACATTATCTCATTTAATCCCTACAACAACTCTAGGAGGAAAGAGTTTATGTATATTTTACATATGAAGAAACCAAGATTAAGAATAATTTGTCCAGGGGGCATCTAGGTGGCACAGTGGATAAAGCACTGGCCCTGGATTCAGGAGTACCTGAGTTCAAATCCAACCTCAGACACTTGACACTTACTAGCTGTGTGACCCTGGGCAAGTCACTTAATACCCACTGCCTTGCAAAAAAAAAAAAAAAAAAAGAATAATTTGTCCAAAGCCACATATATAGAAAATAGTATATTATTATTATACCCCAAACAAGATCTTCTGTTTCTGAGTCAGTCATACTGTAGTCATACCATACCCCACTACTCACTAAGTAGAATTCTTAGCAATATGTAAAATATGTACTTTAAAAGTTAAATTTGTGATCACAGGAACACATGAAACTCTCTAAGATGAGTGGGAAAACCTAGTGAAGTGGAACAATTTGGGGGTGAAATCACAGATCCCTTCAGTAAATAAATTTAGGATACACCAAATAATGGGATAGAATTGTAAAACAAAAATGTGTAAACATTATGGAGAAAATAGAAATGTGGCTTTCTTATATGTTAAAGATACTCTAATGTGAACATAAAATTCATTTAAACCATATTCTATTAGATCAGGGATTCTTACACTGGGGTTCATAAACATCTGTGTGTTTTAATGTTTCTAATTGTTTCAATATAATCGGTTTCCTTTGTATTCTTATGTGTTTTCTTTTCTACATGTAAAGCATTCTATTTGTAATGACTGCATACTGAATATGAAGAACTGTACACCTAATATAACAAATTGATCACGTAACAGATCCATCACAAAGATTGTTTGGCTTTTATTTACTTGTACTTGGGCTAAATGAGGAAAAAAAAATTTCCAAGCTAAAAATAATCAGGCAGTCAATTTAACAGCTGGTAGATGGCCAGTCAAGAAGAGATCAAGTTGAGGTGAAGCACAGAAAGAAAGTTGGGGGAATAAAGAAGTGAATGAAAGAATCTAATCACAGGAAAGGCACCGATAAAGGACAAATTGAGGTGAGTCATGGAGGGAGTGATGATGATGGGTCACTCACACTGTGGAGTGATTGAACATAAAAGAGTCATGATGTAAAAGGTTAAGGATGAAACTTGTTCTTGATATTTTTCAATTTCTTTTCCCTCCACTGGCCTCTCCTCAACTTGAGGATTCTTCCAAGTCACCTAGGGTATTAACGCCTTGACCCCTGACTTCTCCTACATTGAAAATTCATTAATCTGGGGGCAGCTAGGTGGCACAGTGGATAGAGCACCAGCCCTGGAGTCAGGAGGACCTGAGTTCAAATGCAGCCTCAAACACATAACACTTACTAGCTGTGTGACCCTAGGCAAATCACTTAACCCTAATTGCCTCACCAAAAAAAAAAATCACTAATCTGTTGGAATTATGTACAGTATTGTGTACTTCAAAGAGCAGTGGAATTACTGGCAGAGGTTTGGGGTTTGAATACTGATTTTGTTACTACTTATGACCAATCTGATCTTGGACAAGACTCTTCTCTAGGTCTCAGTTTCCTCATTGTTAAAAATATAATATGAACAATAGATAGCATTTATATAACACTTTAACATTTGCAAATAGCTTTATAAATATTTTCTCAGAGTAGGTAGATGGGGAAACTGAGGCAGATGTACCCAGGGCCAGTTGATTATTGTCTGAGGGACACTTTGAACTCAGGTTTTCCTGATTTCAAGTCCAATGCACCACCCCCTGCTACCTCTATCTATAATCTAAGGGAGTTGGACATTTATCTCTAAAACTCTTTTATCTCTAATTCCCACTATCCTATTCCCAAAGAGCTAGCAAAAAAATGTTTCTATTCCAAAATGTTATCTGTGATAATAATAGTAACACCATATATTTATATAGCACTGTCATGACAAAGGCTATATTCAAACCTAGGGCTTCCTGACTCTTAGTCAAGAGCTCATTCTGCCCAAATGAGTTGCCTGTCCTATGATGACTAAATGGATTATCTAATCAAAAGAAATATGTTTTGGGAGTAACAAATACAGGGATATTTCAAGCTTGATGGCTAGCCAGTTGTGTATTTATGTGTAGACAAATGTTCTAGTAGTAGTGGGCAGTGCACTGAAAAGATTTGTATATAAATCCCAGTGCAGGCTTCAAAAATTATTTTATGATTACAACAAATCACTTAATTTTCCTTATCTGAAAAAAATAAGGAAAATAATACTTTTCAATACCCTTTCATAAGATTGTTGTGAGGAGAGTACTTGTACATTGCAAAGAGCTACAGAATTGTGGCTTCCTCTGTTTTCAGGGGTTTAACGACTGACAAAATTAAACTATTTTAATTGCTTGACTCTATAAATTTGTGGATTTCAGTCACTCCTTGGTCATGTCTCCACAAAGAGCAAGTTTAATTCAATTCAGTAGTACAATAAATACTTGTTAAGCACCAGTTCCCATGTCAGAACATTGTTAGGTACTTATGGAGATGCCAAATTTTGAGTAAGGGGGGGGGGCCCTACTTTCTTGTAGCTTCCATTCCAGTGAATTCATTTAATGGCATTCTAACAGAAGCAGTCTGCTGTTATTGTTTATTTTTTTTAATATATTGGCTTTAAAGTTCATTTTAACAATATTTTTCTTAAGGTAGTACTGATGGCTGTGTTACCACTGTATCTGCCCCATTCACTCGTCCCAGGATTACCTCTGTACATATGCAATATGTGCTTCCTGACTTCCCATAGGTACTTCCATTTGTGATATTAGTTTGGAGGCAAGGCTCCTATGGAAGCAACCAGATTGGCCAAAAAATTGCTGAAGGGTGCACTTCTTCAGCTAGGCACATAGATTGTCTAGAAGTTCATCTCTCCTGACTCTGGTTCAAGTGGAATTACACAAGGGATGGAATGACCAAGAGGTTGGCAGGAGAGGTAAGAGAAAGAAGAATCAAAAGTCAAGGCAATCAAGATAATCAGTTCTTGATCAATCCAGATTTGGTTCTATTTGTAAACATTGGTGTTCCCACAGTCACTAACTGTGTTTCCTCCCAACTTATGCACATCCTCAATGAGTATTGAGGATCAATGGAAATTTTACTGGGAACATAGTTTGATGATGGGAAATTGACTTAGTTACCTCAGAATCTAAGAGCATACTTTTGTTAAATTCTCTACTGGTTACTTGCCAGACTACAGTTTAAGACAATAAGAGAGAGGAATTGATCCACCAAATAACTCCCTGAGGATTCCCAAATTCAGAAAGAGCACTAGATTTTTGAATAGGAAAAGACATTAAAAAGCATTTGATCAGGGGCAGCTAGGTGGCGCAGTGGATGGAGCACCGACCCTGGATTCAGGAGAACCTGAGTTCAAATCCAGCCTCAGAGACTTTACACACTTACTAGCTGTGTGACCCTGGGCAAGTGACTTAACCCCAATTGCCTCACACACACACAAAAAAGCATTTGATCTAATCATGTTAATTTTATAAATGAAGAACCCAGTAAAGCCTTTCAGACACTTATCACCTATTTTTATCTATGAAAATAGTCTTCCCTGTATCAAGTCTCTTCCTTTCTATTCCATTCTCTATTTAGCTGCCAAAATGATTTCACTAAAGTGTAGGTTTAATTATGTCATCTCTGCTCCCCACTAAACTCCAGTGGTTTTTCTTTTACCTCCAAGACCAAATATAAAACCTTTCATTTAGCACTGAAAGTATTTCACAACCTGGCCCTTTCTACCTTTCCAGTTTTCTTACACTTGACTCCTCTCCATGAACTCTGTGATCCAGCTATACCAGTCTCCTTGCTGTACTTCAGGTATGGCACTCTATGAATTTGCCATGCTGTTCCCTATGCCTGGAATACTCTGCCTCCTCATTCCTCACTTCTAACCCCTTCTTAGTTTTCTGGCTTTCTCCAAGACTCAACTCAAATTATACCTTCTGTAAGAATCCTTTTCATGCCTCCCTCCTCCTGCCTCCACTCCTATTTTTGCTCACTATTCTCTAAACAGAAATTTTGAACCTGTCGCTTGTGAACTTTAACACACAAACACACATACACAAATGTATTTCAACGGTTTTACATTTTCCCAAACTTGACAAGTGCATTATTAGTTTTCTTTACAATTTTTAGTATTTTAAAAACACTATTCTGACAAAAGGTCCATAAACTTCAGCAGATCATCAAAAATGTCTTTGACCCAAAAGGTTAATAACTTTGATTCTAAGGTTACCTTCCATTTACACTGTATTTATTTTCTATGTAGAATAGTTTTTGCATGTGATTTTTTTTCTCCATTACAATAGAGTTGTTTGATAGGAGAGACCAGGTTATTGTCTTTCTGTTTGTACCAATACGTCAACACCATGACTGATACATAGTAAGCAAGCACTTCATAAATATTCATTGACTGATAGAGTAAAATTCAGTGATTTGCCCTAAGTCACAAAGTTAGTTAACAGCAGTGCTAGAGATAAAAACACATTTTCTTGCTTTATTCTATTGCAAGATCTAGGGTAAGCAGCTAATGCCAAAGCAACCTATTTTCCTGTTGAATCCCTTCTAGAAAATTGATGTTGTTCAACTTCCTGAACATACTGACTTTCTGTAAAATTTACTAATCCATAGATAGATTGGGGTTTAAAAAAAACAGTCCCCTTTTTCATGTGTGTTCATTGTTTAGTAATCTGGCACCCATTAACTGAATGTTTTTTTTGGGGGGGAGTTTGCCAACTGGCTTTTGCAAAAACGTTAAAATTAAATAATCTTTAATTGTGATGTTTGAAATCTCTCCCAGGAAGACCCACTAGGACATAAAGTAGGTGCCAATACAGTCAGTAAGCTTACATAAGAAGTCCAAAATTACATGTGGAAAGAGAGATTGACAGGGATCCAGAAAGGGATATTAAAATATGGTCAAGTTGGAACACTCTCCCCTCTCTTTCCCAGGATTTAGAAACATAAAATCTAGGGAAATGACAGCTGCATGTCTTATCTTAAATTAACTATATAAAAATACCATCCTACTGCTTAGATTAGGAATCGCTAATCTTATTTTTCTGTGTCAAATCATCCTCAAAATTAAGCTGCAGATTGCTTTCTATACTGGATAATTTATCATCCACATTTCCCTACCATCAGCTACAGTTTCTGTTGGCAAATAGCAGACTTAACAATTGGTAGACCATAGTTGCAACAGCTGTTACCCCCAAGTAACTTAGTTACTTGGGACAAATGCCATGGCATTGTAGATTCAGTCTTCCATGCTCCATCCTCAGTATTTCCTCATCACAGTGGGGAGAAACATTGTTTCACACTATCACATAGATCATCTCCTCCAGAAATGTACCTATCTGACACATCACTATTCTGCTCAAAATTACTCAGTGGCTCCCTTTTACCTCTAGGATATAACCTCCTCACTGTGGCATTTACATTTCTCTATAGTCTGACTCCCATTTTCTTTTCCAGATATTTCAAATTGGTTATCTTTATACTATGCACTAAAATCAACCTGGATGACCAGGTATTCTCTGAACTTGACATTCCATGTCCCATCTCCAAGCCTTCCCCACAAGATAGCTTCATATTCATGGGATACACTCCCTCCTCACTTCCACTTCTCAGAATCATTACCTTAAATTAAGTCTGACACAAGTACAATTTCCTTTTTGAAGTTTTCCCTGATTAATCATCAATATCATCTTCATTGTTAGCATTTATATAGTAATTTAAAGTTAATACACTTCAAATATTATCTCATTTGACCCTCAAAAGGATGCTTTGAGGTGATTTTTTATAGTAATCCTTATTGATACCTCCTATTAGACATCTCAAACTGGAAGTCTCATAAACATATTAAATACAACATGTCCAGAATTGAACTCATTATTATTTCCGCCACATTCTCCCACTTTCTAGCAAACCTGTTAATGTCAAGGGTACCAAGTATCCTGCTTCTCACTCAGGTATACAACCTAGATATCACTCTCTCACTTCACCCCAGCCCTCCTCGCCATCTTATCCAATCAATTGTCAAATTCTAATGTTTCTCCATTTGTATTTTTTGGGGGTAAGCCCCCATAGTTTCTCTAACACTGCCTTCTGAGGCAGGGCCTCATCACCTCATGTCTGAACTACTGCAATTGCTTTCTGGTATATCTCCTTGCCTCAAGTTTCTCTCCTTTCCAGTCAATTCATTACTCAGCTGTCAAATTGATCTTCCTAAATATGTGATCAAGTAATCCCCCTGGCCCCATTCAATAAACTTCAATAGCTCTTTATTACCTCCAGGATCAAATATAAAGTCCCCTGATATTTAAAGACCTTCATAACCTGACCCCTAACTATCTTTCTAGTCTTCTTACACCTCATTTCCCATAGTTGCTAGTGTACTGCTATTCTTTTTTCACAGGATCGAATATATATCCTCAGAAGCAAGCTCTAAGGCTATCTAAGGCAATTCTTTTATTTAACAGATAAAGTAACTTAGGCCCATTTGACTTAGAAGTAAAATGACTTGCCCTAGTTAACGGGGATAGAAAATGTCAGATCTAGGATTTTCTTAGACTCCAGCCCCTTTTCCACTGAGACAAAATACCTTGTCTTTACTTATGTATATACATATTTACTAATTCTCTGGAGAATGTAGACTCTTTAAGAACCCCATTTTCTTTTTGTCTTATATCCCTAGCACCTAGCACAGTGACTTTAATGTAGTAGTTTCATAATTATATTTGTTGAATGAAATTTAATTATCAACTATACAAGTCACAGAATACCTGCCCTTCATCATTTATTCCTATATTATTTGTCTTAAGCAGTCAGAGTATTGGATAGTGAAAGAACTTTTAGGTTTGAATCTCGGATCTGATTTGCTGATATTGTAGGTCTTTTATTTCACTGTTTTATTCTTATTCAGTATCATCATCATCTGTAAAATGGGACTAATGACACTGATAATATTTACCTCACAAAATCAGATTTGATACCATGTATAACGCACTTCGCATACCTTAAAGCACTATATAAATATTAATTATCATGATTGCTATCGATTATTGCCCTTACTCTGCCTAATTCACTGACTACCCTTCTTCCACAAATTAGTCATTAAACATTTATTAAGTACCTCCTATTTGACAGTCACTGTGCTCATCACTGGGGATACAAAGAGAGGCTCCCAAGGTGCTCATAATGTCATGGGGAGACAAAATGCAAACAACAATGGACAAACAAGATATAGACAGAATAAACTGGGCATAATCAACAGAAGGAAAGCACTGATATCAGAAGCAGGAAAGGCTTTGCTTTATTACTGAAACAACTGACAAAATCATCCTTCTTACAGCTTTCTTAAAAGTTGCTACATTGTCCATACCCTAGAAATCCTCTCTACAGATGTTGATCAGCTATTCTGCAACTTAAATTCTTAGAAATATGAGAGATTAAGTGACATGTCTAGGGTCACACAGCCAATATGTATTAGAAGCATGACTTGAATCTGAGCCTTTCTGACTCTGAGGTCACTTCTCTATCTATGACATGCAACCATTTTAACAGATGAGAAAACTGAGGCTCAGGGAGGTTAAATAGCTTATTCAGGGTCTCATCTCTCAGAATCAGTACATGAATTTACAGTTCCAAGCTCATTCTTGTTTCCATCGCACTATACATGAAGTGTATGTTATTACTGCACTCTTTGGTATTGTGTGAGAGAGAGAAGGGTAAATTTAGATATTTCTGCCCTCATAGGGATCACAATCTAAATAAGTAACATGGCATACACAATACACAATGCAGATGTGTACTACATGTACTGTATAAATGTCATGTAGTAGAAAGAGCACCAGTCTTTGTCAATTATTAGCCACATGACCTCAAGTAAGTCATTTAAATCTCTCTGAAACCCAGTTTCCTTATCTGTTCAATGAACATAATAATGCTTCATCTCTTGGTATTTTTGTAAAGTCCAGATAAGATAGCCTATATAAAGCACTTTGTAAACTATATAATCATGTAGAAATCTAAGGTATTTTTTATTGTAGCAGCTAGGTGGCACAGTGGATACAATACCAGGCCTGGAGTCAGGAAGACTCATCTTCCTGAGTTCAAATCTGTCTTCAGACACTTACTAGCTGTGTGACCCTGGGCAAGTGACTTAACTCAGTTTGGCTCAGTTTCCTCATCTCTAAAATGAGCTGGAGAAGGGAATTGCACACCACTCCAAGCTCTCTGCCAAGAAAATCCCAAATGGGTTACAAAGAGAAAGACATGACTGAAATGACTCAACAACAACCTTTCAATGAAACAATATACTGTTTAGGCTTCTTAGAATGTGATTTTCTCCTTCCCCTTCCCCCTGCTCCATGGACTAATGCTGTCAAATTTATCTTTGGTATAAAGGGTATAGGGAGAAGATAATCTTCATTAATATAGTATTTAGAACCAGACCCATCATTGAGTCGACCCCATCATTTATAGAGAAGAAAACCTGAAAAAGAGAAATGAGTTTATTCAAAAAGGAGGTAGTAAATTGCCACAGCTAGGACTTGAACTAATGTCCTCTGATTCCAGAACCAGTGATGTTTCTAATACTAACAATCAACAAGTATTTAAGTGCCTACTCTGTGTCAAGTACTGTGCTAGGCACTAGAGTTTAGCATACAAAAAGGATATAGACCCTGCTTTCTAGAAACTTATACTTACTGTTGTTCAGTTGTTTCAGTCATGTCTAACTCTTTGTAACCACATTTGGGGTTTTCTTGGCAAAGATACTAGAGTGGTTTAAATTACTTCCCAGAATCATGTAGCTAATAAGTGTCTGAGGCCAGATTTGAATTCAGAAAGATGAGCCTTCCTATCCACATGTATGTGCAGATACTGACAAAACACACACACACACACACACACTCACACAACAAAATGATACCAGACATTTTATTGGGGGAATTATAGGGGAAAAAAGTACCAGCAATTGACAGGAATCAGGATAGCCCTTAAATAGCCAGAGATAGGAGGTGACCTTGACGCTTGAACTTAACTGCAATATAGAAAGCATAATAATAAAGGCAAATCCAAAACTATATTTAACAAGGAATGCCCATATTTCTTTTGTAAGACTAATGTTTAGACATTTTACATATGCAATAATTACCTAGAGTAAGCCAATACTAATGTTTTTTTTTAAATCTACTACGATTTACTATACAAAGAAAGGCTTTCTATATTTACACTTAATTTTCTTTAATAAAGAGAAATTGCATTTAGGGCAAAACATTCTGCGATGAGGGAATACACAAAATGGGATTATAACCTCCCCCTTTGTATGCCTAAATTGATATGGATTAACCAGTTTTTCTTATTCCTTTGCAGGTGTGAGAAGATTGTGAGTTGTTTGAAGATGAGAACAATCTTTTGCCTTTTTCTTTTTCTTTTTTTGTATCCTCAGTGCTTAGCAAAAAGCCTGGAACATAGTAGGCACTTATTAAGTGTTTAACAACTGTTCTGTCTTCATGTTGCATCTCACTGTCCCTTTGAGAGTAAAGGATGATGCACTGTAGTACAAATTCAAGGCAATCCTAGAAACTGCTGAGTCACTTCCAAGATAGCAAACAAAATACTGAAAAGCATTGCAGTTGTCAGAGGACTGAGAAATGCCGATTGTTTGAAAGAGAAGTTTACCAAGTTATAATGCCTTATATCTTATTCTAAATCCTTTCCTTACCAAGATGTGCTTCTCAGACTTACTCTAGAACTCTCTGTTTCTTCACCTGAAGGGTTCCTTCAGTTGAATTGATTTCATAATGCCAGAAAACCCTAAATGTGGAAGGCATATCAGGGGTGACTTGTTTCATTCTTTAACTTAATATGAAACCCTGTCCAGGCAGTGTTTGCACACCTTGTGTAACAGATGAATTTGACCTCACCATGGAATCTATTCCATTTTTAGAAAGCAAAAATCATTATGAAGATTTATCTCATCTTAATAATTTCTAGATAAAAATAATTATGATGAAGATTTTTTTCTTATTAAAGTGAAATCTGCTTCCCTTGTAACTTTTAGCCCACTGATCATTAGTTTCCTCCCTGGAGTGATATGGAGTCTATCCAATCTATCCTATGTAGAATAGATCTAAAAAGAATTGAAGATATGGAGAAATACCAAAAAACAAAAACAAAAACAAATCCTGTCACTTTTCTGGAGACTGCCTGTATATCATTGTTATTGCATTCATTTATTGTGAATTCTTCATGTGTAATCACATTTGAAACAAATATCCCTATTTTTTAGGTACTCAAATCTCGATTTCTCAGTGGATGGGGTGGAGTGAGAGGAAAAAAATGAGAAAATATGAAATTAAAAATAAAATGACATCAAATGCTTAATTTAAAACAACAGCTAACTAGCCAATTATGTTTTGTTACCTGATTACTGATTTTGCCTCTTATCTGATATCTGCTCTAATGTTTTCTAATGTTGGGTGGTATCCTGTTCTAATTCCTCACAAGATGACAGATATTTTCCTAGTTACCGCTAAAATGGTTTTGCCTATGCATCTTCAACATAGCACTGGCATTTATTCAGAGCTGGAAACAAACTCAACCTTACTTGCAAGTGTAGGAATTTAAAAAATATATATCTGTACCTAAATATCATAGTATCATAGCTATAGAAGGGACCTAATCATCTACTCCAATCTACTCATGTTTCAGATAAGGAAAGGAGGGTTAAATAACTTACCCAAGGTCAAACATGTTGGATTTGAATACAGGTCTTGAGTCCTAAGTCAATCAATGATCTTCTCCCTTAGCAAAGATTTAAATGGCTCCCCACTGTCTCTAGCAGCAGATACAAAATGTTCTGTTTCACATTCAAAATCCTACATAAACCAGCCCCCTCCTACCTTTCCACTCTCCTTACATCTTACTTCCCTACATGTATTCTTCAATACAGTCACACGCCTTTCTTTCTGTTCCTCCAATAAAACAGTCAAGCTCTCAGATCTGGGTATTTTCTCTGGAATGCCCTTCCCCTTCTGCTCTGCTTACTGAACTCCCTACCTTCCTTTAAATCCCAACTAAACTAACTTCTTTTACTGTAAGCCTTCCCCCTCCCCATTTAATTCTAGTGCTTTCTCTCTGCTCATTATTTCCTATTTTTCCTGTTTAAAGCTTATTTTGTATTTATTTGTTTGCACATAATCCTACCTGTTATATTTTAGACTCCTCAATATGACATCTCCAGACCTCAAGCACAGTGCCTGGTACATTATAGGCACTTAATAAATATTTATTGGATTGGATTGATAGATCTTCTTATCTAGTTTAAATCTGACTATTAGGATACTAATTATAATGACCACCACAAACACAGCAAATACAGAGGAATAGTTTCCATTAACATATTAATTTGGATTTGTTTAGTAGGCCCCTTAGATAATACAGTGGACCCTGCTAATCCTAAATTGGTAAATTTCAGTGTAAAGGGAAATCTGGACCAATGAACGTTGAATAGCCTAATATGAAGGTCAGGGAGATCAAAGCTAAGCTAATGGGGTCCCTGAGATGCAGAGGGGGAGAGTAAAAACTATAAATGGAGGAGGGAAGCACTGAAGATAAAGGTTTTGCTTTTCTTAAGCATTTAAGGTAAATTATTTTGCTTAGGTCTGCCCCTGCATAGAAATCTTATGGCGAGAACAATACAGCATAAACAAATTGATGTTGTAATGGGGTGGGGAGGTGGTAGAAGGCAGTAATAACCAAGGACTGAGAGGCAAAGACTAATCACATTTTAGAACCTGAAGGTATCTAAACAATAACTATGATATCATTATTACAATGTTATATTTTAGACAATAGGGATATCAGAAAACAGATGTCAACTCCTAGGAACATAACTGGTCATTAACTCCACTCTGACAAGTTGCCTCTGAGCTAAGAAATGTCCCTATCACTGAAGCTATAAATTTATAATGTGGCCATAATTTCCTGAGCAAGTCACCTTTTATGATAACAACATCTTTGAGTTTACCAGTCTTATTCATATTATAATTTTTTAGCCTTTCATCCAGTTATTTACCACATACTTAAGCAGCAAACTGCTATTAAACTTTTTAGTCACATCTCCTCAACCTTAACTATAGACTCCTCTTCATATTCCTTTGCTTTTCTAGGATTAGAAAGCACAAACATATGTGCCTCACCAAGGATGCTTAATCTTTTGTAATTTCATACTTCCTCTGAGGACCTAATAAAAAAGGAGAAGTGGAATTTATTAAATTTCTCTTAGGTTACTTCTTTATCTATTTCCTTTCAACTTGGCCATATTTCTCCTGAGCATGTGCTATACTCATTAGGTTAGGACTTGCATCTATCTCAAATATTTGTTTCCAGAAATTACCCTTTCCTAAATGCTCGTATCAAATTAATTTAAGAAGAATTAAAAATATTAAAAAACAAAGTTTGATCTCAATAATACAAAATGGATAAATAGTTTTGTGTATGATACAAGAGATTTGAGTGATGCTACCGTAGACTATTACCTGCCAAAGAAAGATGTCACATATCAAGTGCAATACATAGTTATGCAATTTTAAGAAGCATTGGACAACAACAAGGGGGTAGCATTTCTATTTTTATTGCCTTCATTTCCTCTCTTTCCATTTTCCTCCTTAATTTCAAGCAGGTTGGCTTCAATCCAGTCTACTCTTCTAAAGTAGATTTCTGGAGGTCACTAATGTCTTCTTCTAATCCAAAGTACTCTTTCTTTCTTTCTTTCTTTCTTTCTTTCTTTCTTTCTTTCTTTCTTTCTTTCTTTCTTTCTTTCTTTCTTTCTTTCTTTCTTTCTTTTTCTTTCTCTCTCTCTCTCTTTCTTCCTTCTTTCCTTCCTTCCTTTCTTCCTTCCTTCCTTCCTTCCCTCCTTCCTTTCTCCCTTCCTTCCTTCTTTCCTTCCTTCCTTCCTTCCTTCCTTCCTTCCTTCCTTCCTTCCTTCCTTTTTTCCTTCCTTTTTTCCTTCCTTCCTTCCTTCCTTCCTTCCTTCCTTCCTTCCTTCCTTCCTTCCTTCCTTCCTTCCTTTTTGTCTTACCTTCTCTCTATCATATTTTGCATTATTGGACACCTCATACACTTCACAACTCTCTCATTCTTCATCTTCTGGACACTGTTCTAGATTGATTATTTGTGTATATCTCTGATGTCTATCAATCTTCTTCAAGTCTTTTCTGGTGGTCTTTCTTCCTTTTGCCACCCCCTAACTAATATATTCCCCTTCTACAAATACTCCTTTGGATAAGTCTTTCTCTTTCAGATTGGAGTTATCAACTGTATATATTTGAGTTTAAGTACTATACTATTAAAATGAGGGGCAACATGGTGTATTGGATAGAAATACTGTCTCAGATTCAGAGAGACTTGAGTTCCAATACTATCTCTGACATTTAGGTGGTGTGACCTTGGCTCAGTCACATCTTCTAAAGGAGCTCTAATGTACTAGCATATGTATACTGATAGAGGAAGTTCCTTCATGTGGAGTTTCTTATACAATGAAAAGAGAGGGGGAGGAGAGAGAGAGAGAGAGAGAGAGAGAGAGAGAGAGAGAGAGAGAGAGAGAGAGAGAGAGAGAGAGAGAGAGAGAGAGAGAATAGTATTGTATTATAATCTTATTCTTAGGAAGTTTCCCCAACACCTATCATATAACTCTAAGTATGTAAACATATTTGCTGATTGGTGGATAAGAAAAGTTAAATATTTGAAAGCTCACTGGCCTTCAAGTCAGAAGATGAGTATTGCTGCTTTTCCATTTTTTCCATGTGTAGTCAAAATAGTTTACACCTTCGTGCCTCAGTTTCACCATGTGCACGATGAGAGCAATAATACTTGTATACTTTCTAGCTCATCAGATTGTTTGGAGCAAAGTGATATGCAGAATTTACCCTGTTCCATAAAATAGGCTCTTGTTTCTATTCTAACACTTGGGGTCACAACTCTGCTATGCTCTAAGCAAAGTGTGTCATTAAAGTCAGACCCACTTAGCATCATGAAAGATCTGCTGGTCTTTTTTTCTGTAATAGCAGGGATATGTCCATCTTGGTGTTCTGGCCACTGCTCAAGTTGGTCATTACATTGTGCCTGCTTCAGCTCTCCCTGCAATTTCATCAAGTTCTTCCTGTCCCAAATTAGAGCTTGGCATGGCACTGCCCTCTTAAGTAGTTTCTACATTTCAGGTCAGCAAGCAAATTTTGGCATTTATATCTTTGATTTGATTCAATGATGTTTTTTCAGTACTTTGAGACCCTTGATAATGAAAGGTATCTATTAAAATGGGTATAGATCATCTATTTTAAAAATTGCAGTGATGAACATATCTTAATCATTATGCTGGGGATTGTGATAAATAAGAGCAAAGCAAGTTCATGGCTAATGCACTTTTTATTCAAATTGGACACCAAAATCACAGGGAGAAGACGGATACGTTGAGAAAATCGTAAATGACAACAAAGAGAAATCGAGTGCACAATTGCATCCATTCCTTTAATCTACTGCCAGCAGATGGGTCCAGTCCCCCAATCCTTCAAATAGTAATGGGATCTTTTCTTCTGTTAAATTTCCTAGGATATTACTTTGCCTCTGGGTGCTTCTGTTACTCTGGGCCACTGTTCACTTGTCCCTGAAGTGCCAGGACGTGATGACTGGTGACTTGAGTCGTCATCACTACTTACGTGAAGCAAGGAACAGCATGAAAAATTGTGGCAAGCTTCCCCGCTGAGCCTCGTAATGAGGGAGGACAGCGAGGCAGCCAAGTTCCGAAGAAAGAACACCTTGGGATTCAAATCCCTCTGGGTTCTGGTCCAAGCTGTATCTCTGATGGCCTGAGTCACCTTGCCCTGTTGCTCTTCAACTGCAGTTTCCTTACATCCAAATGGAGATGACAGCATTTGCCCTCTATCATTAGGGAGATGTTGCAGTGTGACTCATAAGTTAACATCCATAATATGTCTATGAGAAATTTTCTTCATGAATTATTGTTACTCTCCTGTCTGTCTGACGAATTCAGCACTCATATGAGAGAGAGAGAAATTCAATATTGCCAAATTAAAAAAAAATTAAGAATTATAGGGGGAAGGTTTCCTCCACCCCCAAAAAACATTTGTTTCCAGATTTCTACAGCAGACTGTTAGTATCCTGGGATCTGCTACTTTGGGATTATTGGTAAATGGGGAACTGAATATATGTTATAAGCATTACACGTGGAAAGAAAAGTCATTGGGGAATTTTTCTGGTCCTCAGAGGCAGAGACACATCCAAAAGATAAAATCTAACTTTGAGAGGGGCTCAAAAGCAAATTGTCTCATTAATTTCTATCAATTTTGAAGTTTGAGTTAAAAACTCATTTTAAATATGAGGTGATTGGTGAAGAATAGAGACAGATCACTTAAAATATAATGAAAGCAACTTTCAAACTGAAAAACATTAAAAGGCATGGCTGATTTTTTTTTCCTCCTGAGGCACTAGCCAAAGGCAATTTGGGTATCTAATTCCCTCTCAACATGTACGGAAAATTTGTGTTGAAGACCAACCCCATGTATGTTAGATTTATGTAACCATGCCTTGCTCATCCCCACACACATACTACATTCCCTACTTCTAACATCTTGCTCCAACTGGCCCCTTGAACAACCCACCCTTCACACCTTTGCTCACTTATACATACATCCGTGCAATGTATTTTCTTTCCAAGGGCAACATGGTATAGTAGAAATTTTATTGGATTTGTGGTAAAAAAGGCAAATTAAAATTATGCTTCTGCAACTTCCTAGCTTTGTGACCATATGCACTTCACTTAAGCCTTTCTACAACTTGCTTTCCGTATTTGAAAAATTGTGATGATAGTACCTTTCCTCCCTATCTCACAGATAAAATGGGAAAGGATGTGTCCAAGGGCCTTGGTGGACTCTAAAGAATTTAGGAAGGGCATTTATAATCTAAGAAGCATCCAGAGGCAGCAAACTGATGATGAAGGACCTTGAGGCCATGCAAATGAAGAATGGTTGAAGGAACTGGGGAGGTTTGTCATAGAGAAGAGAAGACTCAGGTGGTTCATGATAGTTTTGTTCAGGTATTTGAAAGGCTGTAAAATAAAAATGGGATTAGATTTGTTCTGTTGGGCTGAGAAGGGCAAAATCAGAAGCAATATGGGAAAATTTGCAAAGGTGTAAGTATAGGCTGGATGTTAGGAAACAAAACAAAACAAAACTTCCTGACAATTAGAAGTGTTAAAAAAATGGAATGAGCTTCCATGAAAAGTGGTCAGTTTGACAGTCAGGTGGTGAAATATATAAAAGCACTGGATCTGAAATCATGAACTTCTGAGTTAAAAACTCTTCTCATACACTAGCTGTGTACCTGGAATATCATAGGTGCTTAATAAGTGTCTATTGAAAAAAAATAAATGTTTATTAAATTGATTTGACTTTGGGCAAGTTACTTTGGCTCTCTGTGCCTCAGTTTTCTTGTTTGAAAAATGGATATAAGAGCATTTTCATTGAGGCTTGCTGTGAGGATAAAATAACATAATAAAATGCTTCACAAACCTTAAAGTGATATAAAAGTTATTATCATCATCACCATTGTCTTCATCATTAATCATCATCATCATTAACAGCCTGCTTTGAGGTAGTTAAGTAGAGGTTATATAGCTTTTCAAGTATATTATAGGAGAGATTCCTTTCTGAATTGAAACTTGGGGTGACTAGATATTTGCTAATCCATTCTAAATCTCAAAAATTTGTGATTACATGAAGTACAATGGATGATTGTCATTATAATTTGCCCTTCATTGGTCTAATTTGGAGCTAGTGTTTAGCAAGGTGACTCATTCATAGCAAGCAATTAATAAATGCTTGTTGAATTTGAATTTTTTAAATCAGCATTCATATCTGAGATTCAGGACATGCTAACTTCCTGGTGCTAATAAATCCCTATAGATGAGAACTAATTTAATCGACAGTCAATCCCTAATGTTTGTTCAGTGTTTATTTTGGGTTTAATACTATGGGAAGTTATAGAGAAAATGTTATAGAGAAAATACCATAACACCTTATTATAATATTTGTACTGGAGAAAAAGGAAAGTAGTCTTGATATAAGTCTTCCTCCCTAAAGTGAAAGAAATATACCCTGTTTTGAGGTGAAATTATTAAGCTCAATATAAACAAATTTATGATATATCATTAGGATTCTTAAAATAGTAGAGTAATGTGCTTGGGAAGCTTACACCCATAGGATGACATGAAAAGTTGATAAAACAAATACATTTAAAATATGAACTGGGAAAACTTGTGGGTTTTATTTTTTGGTCCAAAAGTGCCACTTAACAGTCTATAAATCTCCTATGGTAGAAGTTTCTACCATCTGACGCAGATTCACGATTTGCCTGAAATTGTGTTTCAAGGTCTTGCTTGGGAACAAGGAAACCTTAGGGACCTACCTAAGGTTAGTATGCATTGAAAGTATTACTTGAATGCAGGCCCTTTTAATTTTTTTTTATGGTTGGCCCTTTTAATTTTAAGGCCTGTGGTTACCCATCATTCCATACATAAATAAAATGTTAATTCAACTCTCAATGATGAATCTTGCTTTTAACTTCTTAATTCAAATGAATAAATTGAAGAGGAAATAAATCTTAATCAGATAGTATTTGCTATCTCCTACTATAATAGTCTAGATGGCCATAGTTGTGTCTGTGCCCTTCTGTTCTTTAGTTTGAAGACTGAATACAATAAATAATCCTGTGTCCAAGATGCTATGTTTCTTAGATTGAAAACTTGGTTTTACTCCTGTCTTTGCTCTAAGGAAGAGTGGTGAAAAAGAAATACCATCTTTTTTTTATCATTTTCTTCTTCATAAAAATTAAAGTGAGCAACCAGGTTGAGTTGGTGTGTTATATTCATCAGAAGCATATAATCCTAATCTAAACTATAAAAACAAATGCGGGGGGGGGGGGAGCTAGGTGGCGTGGTGGATAAAGCACCGGCCCTGGATTCAGGAGTACCTGAGTTCAAATCTGGTCTCAGACATTTGACACTTACTAGCTGTGTGACCCTGGGAAAGTCACTTAACCCCCATTGCCCCGCAAAAAACAAACAAGCAAACAAACAAAAAAACCAAATGGGCATCAGAGGACAGTTCTAGGCAGAAGGAGAGGGTGAAAAAGGATGGAATTCAAGTTCCTCAAGAATAAAATTCTTACTGTATTCTTAAATCATTTTATTTATAAGTCCCTGCCATATAGCAGTGCTTAAAATAAATGTTTGTTGAATTGAAGAAATATGAATGTTCACTGCGGCAAGTACACCCAGATTCAAGTATGAGTAACTAATAAATCCCAAAGTAAAATATGTAAGTGGATTATCTGTGCCTATGCTTCTCTCCATTAGTGTGATAGCATATAACAAATTAGAGCAATGAAAAGATGTGAGCTAAAGAACCTCTGAGTTCCTAGATGGTGCTAAGTAAATTTTCTTTATCCTTCCTCCACCCAAATCTAGCTTCTGATACACACACACACACACACACACACACACACACACACACACATATACACACACACACACACAAACATATATATATACACACACACACATATATATATATACATATACATACACACATATCTATATCTATATATCTATAGATATATATCTATAGATATATAGATATAGATATTAAGACAGGTAGATGGAACAGTGAATGGAGCTGTGAACCTGGAGTCAGGAAGATCTGTGTTCCAATGTGCCCTCAAATATTTACCAACTGTGTGACCTTGGGTAAATCACTCAACATCTTTTGGCCTTAGTTTCTTCATCTATACAATGGGGATAATAAGAGTACTTTTCTCCCAGGGTTGTTGTGAGAATAAAATGTCATAATCTTTATAAAGTGCTTCACAAGTTTCAAAGATTATTATTATTGTTATTATTGTTATTATTATTATTGTTATTATTATTATTATTGTTATTATATTACTATAACCACTACCACCACTCCTCCTCCTCCTCCTCTTCCTTGTCCTCCTCCTCCTCCTACTGCTATCTAACTTACTTATTTACTATTCTTTGGGCAAACTTGGGCATAGCAATTAACCATTCAGTTTCCCAAACAACTTTCTATGACACTAAGCTACAGAGAATATGCCAATATGTATTGATAGAGCCTATATTACGGAGAGACTTCTATATCACATAGAAGCAAGTCCTAAAACTTTTACTTTAAAAAACTTTCTAAAAAAAATATAAACATAAATAATGCCTTGCCCACAGAAATTACTCAAGAATTATTTGTTGAACAATTGCTTGGGCAGATTGCCTGTCTCCAGATTGGTCTATTCAGGAAAAGCTTCCTAGACAAAGATGATATAGAGTGTGTAAGGAGGGGAGGTTTCATTGTTTGGCAAAAATGAGGGTGTGGTTTGTAAGTGGGGGAGTTGACTGGAACAAACCCTGGAAGGTAAAAATGAAAGATGTCTGAAGTGTATAGTTGGCAGCAAATGATATTGCTTGGTTGAAACAAAAATACTTGCTAAGTAGGACAGGAAAAAAGGGCAAATGAGGAAGGCAGAGAGTCATTATAGCAGAGGAAGTGGATGAGTATAGGGGCTGTGGCGTGTACCTCAAAAGAAATAGTCTGGTTGCTAACCCCAATTATTAGGGTCTGCCATAATAATGTGTTGGAAGCAAAGACAGAAATAATATAACCATCAAGAAAAGAGTAGTGGGGGGCAGTTAGGTGGTGCAGTGGATAAAGCACTGGCCTGGCTTCAGGAGGATCTAAGTTCAAATCTGGCCTCAGATACTGACACTTACTAGCTGTGTGACCCTGGACATGTCACTTAACCCCAATTGCCTCAACCAAAAAAAAAAAAAAAAAGAAAGAAAGAAAAGATTAGTGGCCCTGAATTCAGGCTACCAGAAAAAAAATATTTGGAATAAGAAGCAAAGAAAAAAAATGCATCAGATTTTAGATCCCAAATCAGGATACAGAAATTGATCCTTGTGAAAAGTCCAAAAGAAGTGAAATGTATGCAAAGTGAATTGGAGGGAATATTATGGAAGAAAAAATTGCCAACAAAGGAAATGGTAAGCATCTTAGACCTGTTTCTTTGGTGACTATAATATATGTTTTTCCAAGGGTGGCCTAATGGATTGAGCCCAAGTTTAGTGACCTGGGTTACGATTATGGCTCCTGGACTTTTTAACTTTGGATTCCTTAGGTAAGTGACCTTCCCTTTTCAGGGCCTTAGCATTCTCAGTTGGATGTTAATAATATGTTTACTACCTGCCTTACAAAATCTCTGTGAAGAGAGGGCATTGTTTTAGACATAAAAGAGCTATAAATACATGAATTAGTGTTAATTTCAGTACAGTGGAAAAAATCTGTTTAAACTGGGTCAAACAAATAAGGAGAACTCTTTGGGCTACATTTTCATTATCTGTAAAAAAAAGAAGGGGTTGAATAAAATGGTCTCTAAGATTTTTTCCTCCTTTAAAACTATAAATATTATTGTTTAATAACTAAGATAGGCAGTATACATAATATTTTCTCCATTTTAGTCTTAAAGAAACTAAAACCATCAAGTTTAAGTGATTTAGCCAGTGTGCCATTGCTACTTAATAGTAGAAACAGGACCATACTTGATGTCCCTTATATACTAGTTCAGTTCTTCACCTTGTGGGGTAAAGGTTACTTTAGAAAGGGATTATGATGTCAGGCCATGACAAAAACATCAAATAAAGATATCAAATTTGGGGCATTCACATGTCTCTGTAACATCATTGAAGGATGGATGACTCAAAGATGCCCTACTTTTTCATTAGTACCCATCTAATGTGTAGAGAACCAAAAGAAAGCCTTAAATATACTGGGAGAGCTCCCATTGGAGGTTTTATGGGAATACATGGACAATAGTTCATGACAGGATGCATAGGAATAGATGGATTATTATTTGCATCATTAGAGGAAAGTACCTACAAGAAAGAGATCATACATCCATTGAAGCAAAGAAGTGTACTAACTATTTCCCCCCTTGTCATACCCTTGGTTGTCTATGTGTGTCCTTAATCTAATTCCTTTTACCTCTCATAGTCACTGAGGCATTTACAATGAAAAATTCACAAGGTGGGTGTAGATATGGAACACCCACTTAGAGTATCACTTTCCCTAGCCTTTAAAGATCAGATCACAGCAAATATCAAATAATTTGATCCTAACATATCTCCACTGGCAGCTTAATGCATTAGATTCATCTCCTCCCAGAGGCAATGTAACCTGAAATAACTAAATGCAGCATAATTCAATTGATAAAAGGGATCTATTCTCCTTCTCTCTCACTCTCTTTTAAAAACTAAACAGAAAGGCCCCTAGTGATTCTGAAAGGATGTCAAACTTTCTTGCATTAAACAGAGACTGAGTACATAGACTGTAGTAATGTATTATCAGAGGTGTTGGGCTCCTCAGTACAGTAATAGTAAGTTCATACCAAATAATAGTCACTGAATTCACCACTTAGGTGGTTGGGAGGAAGTGTGGTACAGTGGAACAAAGAAACAATAATTCTAGAGTTCAAAGACTGATATTAAATCCTATCTAGATGCTTACTACTTTTGTGAGTTTAGGTAACTCAATTATCCTCCCTTAACTGCATTTGTCTCATATGTAAAATGAGGAAGCTGAATTAA
Source organism: Dromiciops gliroides (assembly GCF_019393635.1). Classification (NCBI taxonomy): domain Eukaryota; kingdom Metazoa; phylum Chordata; class Mammalia; order Microbiotheria; family Microbiotheriidae; genus Dromiciops; species Dromiciops gliroides. Next base: position 169,373,738 of record NC_057863.1, read on the forward strand.
AGGTACCTCTGAAGTCTCTTCCAGCTCTGTGATCCTATAACTTTAGAGGTCAAAAAGGAACTAACTGAAACAATGACAAGTGTTTAAAAGAAAAAAATAAATAAGGTTTTATAGAAGAGGGCTATGCATAAAGATAACTAAGTAATATTATTTAAATAGCACATTTTGTACTTTCAGGGTGCAAGCAAGATGGCAGAGTAGAGAAAGAACTAAACCAAGCTCCTGCTACATTCCCCTCAAAACAACTGTAAAATAGTGCCTCAAGTTGAATTCTGGAGTGGCAGAGCCAATGGAAAGCCAGAATGAGGCATACTATTGGTTCAAGACAACAAAGGAGGTGAGGAAGAGAAATCTAGGATAAGAGGGAAGAGTGGGGAGTAGGTGGTGGTGACAGAAGCAGCAAAAGCTTCAAGAGCTCTCAAGTAAGAGATGGTAAAGGCACCTGGCAATTGGGCAGAAAGAGATTACAAAGAACTCCTATACTACTATTGGACACAGAGCCAGTCACTGTTTGGCAACTCCACTGCCTATACCAATTTCTAGGTCATAGTTCAATAGTAGAGACCAGCACTTTTGGGTGAGATGGAGTGGGAGCCTGAGGGGCAACTGTTTGTCAACTCTTTGCCTATACCCACTCATGAGTCACAGATCGAGGGCAGAGACGAGCATTTTTATCAACATGCAGTGGGATCCCTCAGAGGTATTATTACTTTTGGGAATGAGTGATCAGGGACCCTGAGGGACAATATCAATTCAGACACCAAGGGAAGAGGGTCCTTGAAGAGCTATATCAATTGCAATACCAAGGGATCAGGAGCCCTTTCTAACGACCAGAGTGCAAACCAAAAGAGCACACAAGCTTGGAAGTATAAAAATTTCCAAACCCCCAGAACCAGCTCTGAAAACATCAGTGAGCAAAACCGAAAGCTTGAGACAGAGCCCTTTACTTGCTTCTAATACTGGGAACAGAGCACAACATTAACATAAAGTTGTGAATCAATAAGTAGAGTGGACAGATGAGGAAACAACAACAACAAACCACAAAAGACCCTAACCATAAAAATCTGTGATGGTTACAGGGAAGATCAAGACAGACACTTACAAGAAAAAAATGAAATAAAAAGTCTATACAAGCAAAACCTCAAAGGAAAAAAATAAATGAATTGGACACAAATCCAATAAGAATATCTCATTGTGTAGTAGCAAAGAGTTGGAAGTTGAGAGGATGCCCAACAATTGGGGAATGTTTGAATAAGTTGTGGTATATGATTATGAAGAAATGATGAGCAAGATGGTTTAAGAAAAACCTTGGAAAACTTATATAAACTCATGCAAAGTGAAATGAGCAGAATCAGGAGAACACAGTATAAAGTAAGAGCAATTTTGTAAGGATGATTAACTGTGAAAGACTTAGCTACCCTGATCAAGACAATGACCAAAGGCAGTTCCAAGGGACCCATGGTGAAAAATACTATCTGCCTCCAGAGAGAGAAATAATGAACTCTGAATGTATATTGAAGAATATTTTTAAAAACTTTATTCCTATCATTGCATCTTGTTTTGTAACATGGGTAATATGGAAATTTGTTTTTCATGACATCACACATAAAATTGAAATCAAAATCCCTGTCTTATCAAGGAGGGAGAGAGAGAATTTGGAGCTCATTTTTTTAAAAAAAGGATTGTTAAAAAAATTTATATGTAATTGGGAAATATTTAATGAAATAAAAATAATTAAGAAATAAATAGTATGTTATTCTGCCTTCATTCTCAAGGTTTTAAAAAGCTAGTGACATATTTTATATGTGATATAGTAGAGCACTCTACATCTATATCCTTCCATGGTTTGAAATTGAATAGAGTTGACCCTACATTCTTTTTTTTTTTTTTTTTTTAGTGAGGCAATTGGGGTTAAGTGACTTGCCCAGGGTCACACAGCTAGTAAGTGTTAAGTGTCTGAGGCTGGATTTGAACTCAGGTACTCCTGACTCCAGGGCCAGTGCTCTATCCACTGCACCACCTAGCTGCCCCGACCCTACATTCTTGAAAATTATTACAGCTGAATATAATGGTAGGTTTTACTAATTTGGAAAGCCTTTCCACAGGACAGTTTTCATTTTTGTAATGCATTCAACCAAGCAACAAACATTTATTAAGCACCTTCTCTGTAACAGTTACCCTGGGGATTCAAAGACAAAAAAAAAACAAAAAAACAACAACCTACAATTGCTTCTCACAAGGAGCTCACTGGAAGGAGACAAATTGTATTTTATAAGAAGATTCAGAAAATACTTGTTCAAGTATTCAGCATTTGATCTGAGTCTTGAAGAGAGCTAGAGATTACAAGAGGTAGAATTGAGAAGGGAGGACTTTATGGTCATGGATGACGGCTTTGTGAAAAAATTGAATCAGGAAATAATGCATGGAGAGAGGAGACAGAATATTATTTATGGGGAATAGCAAGTGGACCCATTAGGTTGAAATGTAGAGTGATGTTTAATCAGCATGGATAAATGGACTTAAGATGTATAGTGAAGGACTTCAAATGCCAAATAAAAGAGTTAGCATTCTATTATAGAGATGGTAGAAAGACCCAGCTGTTTCTTGAGTAGTCAGACCTGTGCAATCACTACTTCATCATCAGTCTATGGAAATTTTGCTCTTTCTTCAAGACTGAGCTTAGGTGTGACCTCTTCCATGAAATCTTCCTAGATCCTTCTCTGTCTTTCTGTCTCTGTCTCTATGTCTCTTTCTCTTTCTCTTTGTCTCTCTCTGTGTCTGTCTGTCTCTCTTTGTCTCTGTTTGCCTCTCTGTCTCTACATATTTTCTTACAACACTTCATTAATTTCAATTTTATTCCTATCCTAACTTGGTCATATTAGTATATTGTTAGCTTTATGAAGTCAAGGACTATGTATGTTTTTGTTTTTTTAATTACAGTTGCTTAGCACAGACTCTTGAAAATAGAACAATACATTCAGGATCTGTATGTGTGAATTCTCTTTATAGGTTTAGGCTGCAATATGTCTAACATTTTTAGTCAGAGAGCTTCCTGAGGCTCCAAGAAGTTAAGCAATTTGGCCCTGGTAATATAACTTTTAAGTATCAGATAAAATATTTGAACTCAGATGTTTCTGACTCCAAGATTGACATTCTACCCACAATTCCATGCTGTCACTTACACATAGTTGTTTAATAAATGGTTGCTAAATGAATGGAACGGAGTCCATATTCAACTTGGCTCAATGAGGAATGAAATTTCTTTCATCTAAGGATCAGCCTAGGTGACTTGAATGAAGTTCAACACTAGAGGAGGGTGTTGGCTATGACTCAATGGGTTATTCTCCTATAATAATCAGTGAAATAGTCAAATCAGATCTAAAAGTTATTATTTACATGGGTGATAGTAATAGGCATACTGAATCATAAGTATGTGGCATATGTGTAAACATTATTTTTAAAGGTTATTCCTGAAGGTTTAGAAAAGAAAAAAAACCAATATTGCTTCCTTATTCAAATACTTTCCTTCCTAATCCCTCATAATTCCTTCACCTGGAATCTTTCTCTTTATCAGTCAAACAGTATCTTTAAATTTTCCAAAAAGCATACTTTCAGTGGGAGTACTTTCTAAGGCTGTAGCTACATTGTCACCAACAAAACCTGTTGAAAAGTAAAAAAATTTAAACAGCCATTTTTTTGCAACCTGACACCAAATAACTGTTTTGACTGATTATCTTCAGGGAAGTGACAGGTTGTCTTGGCATAATATAGCCGATTTAGTACATGAATGATGCATGCAGAAAGTTGAATTTTGAAAGTGCCAAACTCAGAATTATAGATTATTCAGTGTTGGAGGGACCTTAGCAGTCATTTAGTCTAACCCATGTCTGAAATAAATCTGCCTCTATAACAGACTCCATGAGTGGTAAATCAGCCATCCCTTGAAAATCTCCAATTAGGGTGAGCCTACTAACTCCAGATGGAGTTCATTCCACCTTCACACAGTTACTGACATTAAAATGTTTTCCTGGGGTGGTGCAGTGGATAAAGCACTGGCCCTGGATTCAGAAGGACCTGAGTTCAAATCTGACCTCAGACACTTGACACTTACTAGCTGTGTGACCCTCGGCAAGTCACTTAACTCTCATTGCCCTGAAAAAAAAAGTTTTCTTTTTCTTTTGACAGCAAACTTAAATTTATCTCTTTGCAAATTCCACCCATTGCTTCTGATCCTTCTGCCCTCTGAGACTATGTAGAACAAGTTAAATCCCTTTTCTGCATAATAATCCTTCACAAACCTCGTCACAACGATTATTTTTCTTCTGCATCTTCTCTAGGCTAAACACCACTGGTTCCTTATATGATACTGACTTCTATCATCCTTGTTGCCTTACTCTGGATGCTCTTCATTTCATTAACTATGGCATCTGTAACTGATGTGGTCTGATCATGACTGCATATGGAGGGATCTTTGTATTCTATTTCTTCCTTTTTTATTTTTACATTTCTGAAGCTATTTACATTTACATTCTGAAGCTATTTCTTCCTTCTTTATTTTTACATTTTGAGCCATTTCTTTCCTGTAGTAATTCACTGAACAACCTGTATATTCAAATATTTATTCTCAAATAATGTATATGGAGCATATAAGACCATAGGTGGTTTACTAGATAAAGTAGATAGAAAACTGGACTCTGGGTCAGGAAGAAAATTTGACTTCAAATCTTCCTGCTGGCATTCACTAGTTGTGTTTCCTTGGACAAGTCCCTCAACATCCATAAGCCTTAAGCAATTCATTTTCTCCTCATTTATAGATGAGTTGCATCTGAGTTGGTCAAGTATTTTCCAATCCTTGACATTTCAATGTATGTAGATTATTAATGAGTTATTTTTTACTTTGTTTATCCTTGACATTGAAAAAACAACAACTGGATATTAACTCTGAATTCAGAACCAGCTTAATTAATTGTATTGGGAACTGACTCACAAATACAGCAAACATTTCCATTATAAGGTACTTATGTTATCTAATGCCCAGAGGAAACATAATTTGTTAGATTACTTTGGATTAAAAAAGAGTTAATGCATTCCCCAAAGAGAATGAATTCTTTGCTAATTCTTAAAATCAAGCTAATCCACTGGATTCTTCTTATAATGTCAACCTTAGTAATCTGTGAAACTGTTTTCTTGAGGTACTTGTACTTCCTGTAATTAAATCCTTCTGGATAGGATTCAAAAGGAATGTATGAGGTCCTGAATTCTGAGTTTAGCAAGTCATTATAATGAGGCTGCTATATGGATATATTGCCCATTAATCATAGCATTATAAATTGATAGCTTGCAGGAATCTTAGAGATAATGTGGTTTAACCCTCTATTTTACAGATGAGAAAACTGAGGCCTTCTCTAAGAGTTTAATTGGCTTTCCTGAAATCACACAGGTTCTAAGTGTGAAAGTTTATGTTTGAAGTGAGGTAATTTTATTAAAAATCCACAATGCCATTATTACTTGAAATGAAGGGCAACATTTCTAGAGTTGAATTCACCCTTTTTCATGTATGTGATATGTATTGAGGCCCAAGTTCAATTGTGAGAATGCTAGCTTACTTCCCCAGCTCATCAATAAGAAAATATTTAATAAAATGTACATTTTTTTGGAGAGCCAGGGAAATGGTTAATCTTTTATTGGAGAGAAGAAAACATTACACCATAACTCAGGTAAATCAATCCAGGGGTTCAGTGGCTCAACTTGTGGGGTACCAGCTTGTAATGGATTCCACAGTTAGGGCAACTCTGTGTCTCACCTTTGTGAAGCCAGAACCAGATGACTGCACTGTTGTCCTCTTCACAGATACAACCCACTATTTGCTTGTCAGTGATGGAAGGGACCAGGTTTGGCTCCTCCTTAGTCCCTGGAGCTGCCTTTGGGGCTAACATATTGTAGGGATCCAAATCATTCCTTGCAGCCATCATAACCTCTCTGTCCAAACCAGTAGCCTGTGAGTGAGATTTTTCCCCATTCCTTAGTTATAAGAGATTTACCATAGTTATAAGTGATTTGACTAAGATAATAATCAATATATTAACTAAAAAAATTGTGATTTATTCTATTTAATATATAATTTTATATTATGCCAAGACAACCTGTCACTTCCCTGAATTTATATAAGATATAATTTTATATAAGGTCAAAAGGTTAAGTCTTTTCTCATATTTCCTAATTTTCCATTGTCAAGCATTAGGTAATATCACAAGATCTAGCAGGCAGCAATGCTATATTTTAATAATCACAAGTGACATACTTTTCTATAAAGAGTTCACACCACTGACCAGTGGCCTGACAATGACCCACCCTATTGTCATCATAATGGTGACATATATGGTCATTTAGGTAGTTCCTCATATTTTCTAAGAATATGTTTTAATTTTAGAAGCACAACTAATGATATAATGCTGTACAAGTATAACTTTGGAAGGGTATATAAACCCATGCATTGTGTAATTCTGGGTCTTTCAGGTCCAAAGCCTGGATGACTGGCTTTATTGGGAGGCTAAAACCCTCTCAATAAACCTATTGGCTTTGTTGGGGGACTAACCCTCTCTCAATAAACCTATTTGCTTCAGCCTGGCAACTTTGTTGTTTTTTTTCTTCCGTCAGACTTAAAAATTTTCCCAACAAGCCTGCTCTTCATCAGAAGGGATGCCTCCTCCATTTGCCATGGAGTGAGTGGCAGCCCAAACCAGGCCACAGGCCTTCAAGACCTGGACCACCATCGCCCTGGTGCCCCGCAGTAACCATGAAGCCATCACTACTGAGACAGCTATGAGCCATAAAATGGACATTTTTTTGTTTGTTTGTTTGTTTGTTTGTTTTTTGTGAGGCAATTGGTGTTAAGTGACTTGCCCAGGGTCACACAGCTAGTAAGTATTAAGTGTCTGAGGCTGGATTTGAACTCAGGTACTCCTGATTCCAGGGATGGTGCTCTATCCACTGCACCACCTAGCTGCCCCATAAAATGGACATTTTAAAAATGATAGATCAAAATTAAAAAAAAAATGATAGATCACCCCAAAAGAGACAATGAAAATGTGATTTTCCTTAACAGGTTGAAATATTTTCTAAGCAATTGACTTGGTAGTGTGTTCTACAAAACCAAATGGACTCTGAAAAGTTTTAATTACATGGAAAATATATTATTTCCCCTGGCATATGGGATTTAGCAGTGATTTTGAAAAAGATATGAAAGGAAATGAGTACCTTGAGAGATTAAGTATTATAACAGCTTGATGCCATCTTAGTAATTTATCACTCCCTATATCATTAAAATGAAATGGATTTTTTATTTTTTCCTTATGATTATTATTAGAAAAGCTTATAATGGAAGTCATAATTTAATGGAAACTCTTGTTCTTTTTAGAATTATTTACAATTTATAAAAAAAGTTTCTTTTTAGCATTCCAGTGAGAACTTAATGAAGCAGTCTCTTTGAACATATATTTTCTCTATAGGAAAGCTGTTTGAATGTCAGAAGATGGGATAAGCCCTTCTGTATAAACCTAAGAGGCCAATTTCCCATAAAGCCTTATATTTAAAACCTACACATAAAGCTTAAAAAAAAAAAGAAATTCTGAAAGTAGCCTGGAACTAAAAAGAATTAAATAAAATAGTGTTACTGACAAGGGCTTTATTGATAGAGAAAAGTGTGTTTTTCATCCTTTGTTATTACCAGTCCTCAGTTTAGTTCTAAAAGCATCTTGCTTTTTTAGAGAAAAAGTATGAATTGTGCCCACAATCGAAAGAAATATATGTAGCACATCTGTCTAATTTGTGATATACTTAAAGGTTTTTTTTTTTTTGTCTCCTCTAGACTCTACTGTGTCTCAAGACACTTAGATAGGAAGAGCTCGATTTTAAAGACTTCCCACAACAGAAAACCAGACTCTCCATTAAATGACCAGTGAATCTATTTGGAGCTGCCCTGCCATATAACATGCCTTTAGGAGATCAACAGAGGCATTCAAAGGAGATCCTTCCTCACCTGTAAATCTGAGACCATGCAAATATCACATAAATAATAAGACAGGCTTTCTGTGGAAAATGAACGTGTCCCCTGTCCCCTTAACTATTGATCTTCTATTCCGCAATCCATGAAAACCTGCTACCTTGGTAATACAAATCTGACACCTTCCCAGTGTAAGATGTCTCATTTAAGAAGGACAGCCAGAATTCATGCTCTGGTCACTGCATCATAAATCATATGACACTTCTAACTGCTGCTTCTGTAACTCATCATACTTGATTAAAGGCAAAGACCTGAACCCTGGTCTGGCAGGTGCATTTGACCATAGCTATTTCTTCTGTTCTCTTTCTCATTAGGCTAAACCCTTTTATGTATTCTTTTTCCTTCCCTAGCTGAATGTCAAGTGGATATACTAATTGATCTCTTGCTGCTTTGTTAGCCTCAATTAGAAACTTAGGCCACTAGTCATTTATTACAGCTAATAGGTTTTCATTCCAGGTACTGTGGCCCTTATATCTTCTTTTCTATCACAGAAAATGTCTGGGGGACACTTTACCATTTTTACTTTAAGGAAAAAAAAGGAGAGTAACTCAAATAGGCATTGATACAATATGTTCATGAGAATACGGCAAATGGAAAAGATAATTAATGAAAATAAGTTTGGCAGTTTTCTGGATAGCAACAGATAATATGATTTTAATGTTGCTCAAGGTAATTTCCAGTTTGCTTTTCAAATGGAATATTTTTATGCCATATCCATGTGCCTTCATACAAGAGAACCTCATGTTCTAGCCGCAGCTTTGAATAACATCCGGAACATCCTTTCAACCACTTAATTTTTCAGACCTCATTTAGGGAAACAAGTATTGCCCTAAATCTGTACCACTGGTTTGTAAATATCACTAGCAAATATTTTTTTAAATGAGATCCCTAAAATATAGATATAATTTTCATCAGTTTTATTTTTAGATTAATATTCTAAAATACAGGGTTTTTAATAAGACATGCAAGGAGATTTTAAAGGGGTTCATTGACAAGCAAATTTTCAAAATTCATAAGCTTTAGGTTATTAAATAAAGGTAATATGCATTGAAGAACACTATATATTGATAGTATCACAGCAATAAAGTATTCTATATTGGGAATATGCTATCTCTGTTGATTTCATTTTATCTAAATTTCTTCAATTTAAATCTATACAATTCTTACCAACAGCTTTGGAAATCATTTATTATAATAATTACTATTTTTAACAAGACACTACCACATTATTTGGCTCATTTTTTTAGTGTTCTTACTGGTATACAGGATATACATAATACACAAATTTAGTTATTTGATTACAAATATTGCTCTCCTTTAAGCAAAAACAAATATACATGATTGTAAGAACTTAAATAAAAAGATCACTCAACAGAAGCTGACTTCTAGATAATTAAAAAGCCAAGAATGGCCCTCAAGAACCAGAAATGAAATATATCTCATTCCTTCAGGAAGAGAGGTGGGCCACTACTAGGTCAGAAGGAAACCCTGCAGTCTTAAGCTGCTTGACTGCTTTTTTCTTTTCTTTATAAGGGAGGTTTCCATTTTGGTGAGGGAGTGGAAAGTGGGATAAGGGAAGGTGGTCAATCTAGAAATTACAGTGACAAAAAAAATCATTAATGGAATTTGTTTATTTATTTTTATATCTCACAGCTTTATGCAAAAATATCTCCAAGCCATTGAATCTATAATTAATGGAGATATTGTCTAAGGCACTAACTTGGCCTGTGCATTATTAAAAATAAAGGTGAGAGCTTACATGACGGTATAGCTGGATCAATTACGCCAAAATACAATTTTTCTGGATATTTAGATAATTGAGGTTTGGGGAGAATGGGGGATCAGAATAATCTAAATAACTTCTTCAACCTTCTGTTTTCTCCACAATGATGAGCCTAAGAGCAGTCTACAAGAAGCAAATATTTTCAGATGATAACTTCCTCTTATTTTATATGGTTTCTGACTGTGTATAGGGAGCAAGTATTTTTATATTAAAACATACTCAAATTGACTTTAACATGACAATTGGCTAATTGAATAGGAGCAAAAAGTGGTTTGTGGAAAGCAAAAACTAATTTAGCAACATATTAAATGCCTTTTGTGTGCGAAGCAAAGTGGTAGGTACTGGGTATGTAAAATAAAATTAAAATATATCCTTTGTCCCTAGGAGAATTGAAATAATCATCCATACAATTTAGACCATCCCTTCTATTTCACTTTATGGAGTTTTCTTCTACTTTTCATATCATTTTTATTATGAACAACGCCTTGTATTTCACTTACCAGTAAGGACTTTATAAATACAGTACCTTCTTGGACAGTTAAATAATTATCATACTAAAACTTGATCTGTCAGTAATTAAGGGAAATCATGCCGCCTATTAATACTGACTATAAACACAAAAGCAGACAGCTATTCAAATAGCAAGATAGCCACAATTCAGATGAGAAGTTCCTCTTCAGAGGAGCTTCTATTCTTTTCTATTTCAGAAGGGAAGCAGTGAATAACTTTAACTTATAGCAGGAACAACTCTTGAGAATCACTTGGCTGGCTAGAAGCCCTGACTTCAGTGTTGTATGGGCTTACCAAGACATTAAAGAGTAAAAGTATTTGTTTTTCATATTGCACATCCTTGATGACTATAGAATGTGATCATGCATTGGATGCAATCATGTCATATCGGTGACCAGAATCCATCCCTTCCTTCCTTCCTTCCTTCCTTCCTTCCTTCCTTCCTTCCTTCCTTCCTTCCTTCCTTCCTTCCTTCCTTCCTTCCTTCCTTCCTTCCTTCCTTCCTTCCTTCTTTCCTTCCTTCCTTCCTTCCTTCCCTCCTCCTACCCTCCCTTACTCCTCCCCTTCTTCCCTCTCTCCCTCCCTGCCACCCTCTTTTTCCTGCCTGCAAAGCCAAGACAAGAAAGACAAAATCCTATATGATTGCCCTCTTGTTTAAGGGTTTTTTTCCCCTTAGTCTTTTTCTCTCCCCCTATTGTTTTAATATAAAGCTACTGAAAAGGAGCATGATTTGTTTGTTTGTTTGTTTGTTTTTGCTGGGCAATTGGGGTTAAGTGACTGTCCTAGGGCCACACAGCTAGTAAGTTTTGTGTCTGAGGCCTGATTTGAACTCAGGTCTTCCTGAATCCAGGGCCGGTGCTGTATCCACTCCACCACCTAGGTGCCCCCGAGCATGAAACTAAATAAATCCCAGGTGACATATGTATGGCCCTGTTTAACCAAGCCTTAGCCCTCTGAAATAAATTTATACAGCACTGACAGATGCAAAGCTGTAAGCTTCCTGGAGGAAAGAATCTACAACTATGTACCTTTTTTTGTTTGTTTGTTTGTTTTAAATTTATTTACTATCACTATTTAAAAAAACAAAATAGTTTATTTTATAGTTGCTATGCTGAGAAGTTATTTGTTGATTATCCAACTTGCTGAACTGTCTATTCCTCTCTCTTTTCAAAGGAAAAAAAAAATCAGGCTAATACATGTACATATATCACAGGAGTATTCTAGAACCAGTTCATACAAGATAAGAAGAGCTGATTGTTAAATTTTCAATGGGATAGGATCTAGGAATTTGGCATATATTACAAATCATGGTTGGATTTATTGTTTTGTTGATTGTTTAGACTTAAAAAAAGTGATAGGGGGGCAGCTAGATGGCGCAGTGGTTAAAGCACCAGCCCTGAATTCAGGAGTACCTGAGTTCAAATCCGGCCTCAGACACTTGACACTTACTAGCTGTGTGACCCTGGGCAAGTCACTTAACCTCCATTGCCTGCAAAAAAAAAAAGTGATAGGGAAAGTATAATGATGCAGTTTCAACTTGAAAGGTATTTCATGTGTATTTGTGTGTATAATATATTATAATATATTTATGTGTATATATGCATGTATATAGACATACATTCACACATATACATATATAAATATGTGCATATGTATATCCAGATATGTAAATATATATGTATATATATGTGTGTGTGTGTGTGTGTGTATATATATATATATATATGTGTGTGTGTGTGTGTGTGTGTGTGTGTGTGTGTGTATATATATATATATGTGTGTGTGTGTGTGTGTGTGTCCATACATACTAAATGCTACACACTCATGGGTATATGCATGCATATATGCATATATCCCAGAGAGCAGGTTGTTACATGTTTACAGCCCATTGCTGGTATATACACATGTATAGATATGTGTAAATATGTCTGTGTGTATATGTGTGTGCTCCATGTGAATTCAAAGAAACAGAATCCTTCACATTGTGCACATTCTACACACTGGAAGGAGCACTGGTTATGGCATCAGAGGATCCGTATTCAAATCTTGCCTCTGACACTTATTGTACAATTCTGGGCAAGTTGCTTAACTTAGTGGGACTTGGTTTCTTCATCTACAAAAAAGATTAGGTAACACTAGATGTCTTCTGGATTCTGTTTTTAATCTAGAACTATTGTCCAAAGTGATATTTATCTATAGAATATATATCTCTGTGAGATTAGATATAGGTATTGCTATATCTAGATAAAAATTTAAAAATATTTGTAGTCCTTTGGTTTTATCATCCAGTTTTAAGGGGAAGTTCTGTGAAATATAAGAACAAATAAATACTTCATTGAAATCTAATTTCAGTTAATTAATAGCCTGAGGAATTTTGTGCTATTACTCAATTGACCACTGGAGGGCTCCCATCTTTTCTCATTAAATAATCATATTTAAAATATATTAACAATACAAAATTTGAATAAAGTATAAACTTTACTCCCAGAAAGCCATCAGATTAGAACTTTATTTATTCTGAAAAAGTGATGTGCTAGGAATTTTTCTTTGGTGCAAATTTTAGTTAATTGGTTTATTTATAGTTTCTTTAAATATGTTTATTGACAACCTTTTTTGTTACTTCATAATCATGTCTCCATAGACTCTTTCCCTTCTCATAAGCTCTCCCTTATAATGAAGAAAAATCTTTAATCCAAACAAATCTACACAGTACCAACGTCTGATCATGGATGTGACATTACAATATACATGAGTATATTACAGTATGCCCATTGAAAAGAAGGAAGTACATTCTTTTTTCTTTTTTTTTTTTCTTCTCTATGGACAAAATTAGTTACAATTACCAAATACTTAGCCACATTTTGTGTTCTTTTAATTTTTATTATTTTATTATTGTGCATGGTGCATTCTTTTCTGCTTATTTCATTCAGTATCAGTTCATGCAAGTCTTCCTATAGTTCTCTAAATTGCTCATGTTCATTGTCTCTTAGGACAATAATATTCCAGCTAATTGACTTTTTTTTTGGTGGGGCAATGAGGGTTAAGTGACTTGCCCAGGGTCACACAGTAGTAAGTGTCAAGTGTTTGAGGCCAGATTTGAACTCGGGTCCTCCTGAATCCAGGGCCGGTGCTTTATCCACTGAGCCACCTATCTGCCTCTCAGCTAATTGATTTTCATTTAATTTATATTACATCATCTTAATTACTGGATATATTTTCTCCCCTCCCCATCCAAAAAGCCGTGCATTAAGACAAAGAATAAAAAGAAAGAGAAAAGCAGTAGCTAGCTAACTAACTAACTAACATTTAAACCAAGTGTGATATTATATGCAATATTGTACACAGTCTCCTATCTCTGCAAAGAAGGGAGGTCTAGCTAAATTACTTTTGTTTTAATCATAAAAGTATGCTATTATTTTCTAGTTACATGTAGAGATAGTTTTCAGCATTTGTTTTTATAAGATTTCTAGTTCCAAATTTTTCTCTCTCCCTCCCTTCTCTCTCCCCTCCCAAGATAGCAAGCAATCTGATATAGATAATATGTGAACAGTTAAATTACTTTTAAAACAATTTTTAATTATTGGAAAACAGGAGGAATAAAGCATTTTAGTGGTTTTGCCCCGTATTTTTCCTTCTCTTATACTTTCTGAGAGGTGACATTTTGTTCCAACTTATTCATGTTTCCTGCATGACAAAAGAACCATGCAACCTGCCCCTAAAATCCATGGCCACTTCCTTTCCACTCTACCTTGAATTGAGTCTGAGGCAGCTTGTTGTGATTTGATAATGACTGCATTAGTGGGCAAAGAGTGACATCATAAGAACGAATACAGCCTTACACTTACATATTAAGTGCAAAAGCAAATTTTTTAACTGCCATTTGGTAACCTTCGTAGGCATAGTCCATGCTGATACAAGGAAAAGAGAATTGATAGAAGATTTTTGAATTATATATTTGTTTATAAAACTGTTTGAAATTTTGCCACTTAAAAACATATCTTAATTAAGGTATACATTCAAAAATACTTCACTGTACCAGCTCCATGTTTAAGAATTTCCATATCTGGGGGCAGCTAGGTGGCACAGTGGATAAAGCTCAGGCCCTAGATTCAGGAAGACCTGAGTTCAAATCCAGCCTCAGACACTTGACATTACTAGCTGTGTGACCTGAGCAAGTCACTTAACACTCATTGCCATGCAAAAACCAACCAACAAACAAAGAAACAAAAAAGAATTCTCAAGTCCCTTGTTCCAACCACAAACTATTGACTTTTCACCTCTCCCTATGTCTTCTCTTCCAAAACTCTACTCTTTGTCTATCCTGTAGATTCTAGTGCTTTGACCTCCTCAATTCCCTCGAGGCATCTGTTCCCTGCACTAGCCATTCTCTCCTCTTTTCCCCATTAGTGAACCAATTCAGTTCTCCATTATTTTCTCTCAAATGCTTAGTCTCCTTACCATTTTGCTGATTTCACCCTGCCAAACCTCAGCTGTAGCATGAACTACCAGTCAATGCTTTCAAAGATGTGCTATTAAACAAAGGTGGAGAAAATCACTCAATCAATATCTTCCTTCACCCCTGTTTCACATAAAGATGTGGCCTTAATCTCTACCCAAGCTAACACCTTTACCTGCTTTAGTGATCCCATTCTATCCTGTTTCCTCCAATAGATTGCCCCCTCTGTGATCCCAACTCTATCACTCATTTTTAATCTCTCCTTGGCTACTGGCTCCTTTCTGTACTGTCTATAAATATATCCATGTCTCCCTTATCCTTAAAAAAGCCCACCAAAACCAAAAAAACCCTTCATTTAATCCTTTCATTCCCATTATCATCCTATATCTCTTCTGCTTTTTATAGCTAACCTCCTCAAAAAAATCCAACTACAATAGGTGCCTTTCTCCCTCTATCTCTTATTTACCTCTTATATTCTAGCTTCTGACCTTATCATTCCACTGTTCTCTCCCAAATTACCAATCATCTCTTAGTTGCTAAATCCCAATGGCCTTTTCTCAAACCTCATTCTTCTTGACCTCACTGCAGCCTTTGCTACTTTTGATTATCTTCTTTTCTTCAATCCTCTCTAGGTTTTCAGGATATCACTTTAACCTGGTTCTCTTCCTATCTATCTCACCAATCCTCTGTTTATTTTTCTGTATTCTCCTCAAGATTATGTCCTTTAAATATAGTTGCCTAGAGGCTTCTGTAATGTGTTCTTATCTCTTCTCCTTCTGTACTACCTCACTTGATCATCTCATCAGTTTTCATGGATTTAATTACCATTAGTAGGCTGATGATTCAAAAATCTATCTAAGCTGCCCGATCTCTCTGCTGATCTCCAATTTCTTTTTTTTTTTTTTAAAGTGAGGAAATTGGGGTTAAGTGACTTGCCCAGGGTCACACAGCTAGTAAGTGTTCAGTGTCTGAGACCGGATTTGAACTCAGGTACTCCTGACTCCAGGGCCAGTGCTCTATCCACTGCGCCACCTAGCCGCCCCTGATCTCCAATTTCATATCCCCAAAATTCTTTCAGAAATTTCAAACTGGAGGTCCAGGAGATATTTTAAACTCTACATGTCCAAAACAGAACTCATTATCTTTTCCCCTAACCCCACCCTACCCCCAATGCAAGGAACTAGCACCTACATCCCTCACAACCTAGGTGTCATACTCACTTCCTCATTATCTCTCACTGAGCCCAGCACCATATCTAATCTGTTGCAAAGGTCTGTCGATTTCACCTTTGTAATATCTCTTATATACCCCATTTTCTACTCTGACATTGCCACCACTCAGGTGGAGGCTCTTATCACCTCATGCATAGACTGTTGTCATAGCCTCTTGGTGGGTCTGCCTACCTCGAGTCTCTCCCCACTCCAATCTATTCCACCATTTAATGGGTGCATTCAGGCACTAATAGGATTTTCCTGAAGTATGGGCATGATCATGTCATCCCCCTACTCAGTAAACTTCAGGGTTCCCCTATAGCTTTCAGGAGCAAATACAAAATGTTCTGTTTGGCAATCAAAATCCTTTATAACCCATGCTGCCTACTATCTTTCCAGTCCTCTTACACATTACTCTCCAACACACTCTACAACCCAGGGATGCTGGCCTCTTGAACGTTTCACAACCAAGACACATCATCTCTCAGGTCCAGGCATTTTCTCTGCTTATGCCCTATGCCTAGAATATTCTCCATCCTCAATTTTGCCTAGTGACTTCTCTGGCTTTCTTTTAGTTCTAACTTAAAAATCTCACCTTCTACAGGATGACTTACTCAAACCTCCTTCATTCTAATGACTTCCTTCTGTTAATTATTTTCTATTTGTCCTGCATATAGCTTATTTTGTATATATGTGCTTGCATGTTGCCTCCCCCATTAGATTGTGAGGGTAGGGACTGTCTTTTGCCTCCTTTTTGTATCCCCAATTCTTAGCACAGTGCCTGGCACATAGTAGGCATTTAGTAAATGTTTATTGAGCATCTTGCCAACATGCACACATATTAATTTAATGTTTTGATTTATTCCAAGTGTGGCAAGTCATGTCAGTGTGACCTGGACTATTTTAGGTCTGGGATAACTTGGGTTCTTATTGATGCCTTATTGTAGTAGAATTTGCCTGTGTTAGGAAGATCAGAAAGAAAATCAGAGGGGGCACCAAGGTGGCACAGTGGATAAAGCACCAGTCCTGGATTAAGGAGGACCTGAGTTCAAAGCCAGCTTCAGACACATGACACTCACTAGTTGTGTGACCCTGGGCAAGTCACTTAACCCTCATTGCCCCAAAGAGAGAGAGAGAGAGAGAGAGAGAGAGAGAGAGAGAGAGAGAGAGAGAGAGAGAGAGAGAGAGAGAGAGAATCAGAGGAATTAGCTATCTATTAATTTTCTTTAAGTAATATTTAAATATATTATATTATTTGTATCAATCAAACAACAAAAACATTTATTAAATACATATGCCAGGTACTGTGTAAACTATTGTTAAGAAATTTCTCCAATATATATTTTTGTTGATTATGCATTTTCGTTCTTTCCTCTCTCTCCTCCCTACCTCCTTTTCTTCCTTCCTTATTTTTCCCTTTCTCCCTCCATCTCTTCCTTCCTTCACTAGTACATTGCATTTTTAGTCTTTATAATGTCCAAATCATATTTATACCATTATCTGATTTTCTTACCACGATAGTATAAAGATATTATCACTTTTACTTTAAAAATGTGGAAAATTGGGGAGTTCAAGGATTTCCCCAAAGTGAAATGATTAGTAAATGAAGGCTCTCAGACCATGCCAAATTTAACATTGTATCTGCTACATTAGTGACCACATTATTTGTCTGTCTCTATTTATCTCCTTATCTATTTATCTCCTTATCTAATTATCTATTTTTGATCATTAAGATAATTCGCCCCCAAAGTTCTTTGTTTTGGGGTATATGTACTCTTTTTTTCCCTTAGAATTCCGAAGAGACAAGTATTAGAATTCCAGTATCCCACCAAAATCAATAAACCAAACCAAATATTAATTTCCATTCTATGAAATCAGACAACTATTTTTGTCTCACACACATCTTCATGACAGGGTTTCTTATTAACTTTTTTTAGACAGAAATGCAATGTTATCTTTAACCAGTGCTTTTATGTCAAGATTCAAGCACAAATCCTATTTTTCAGATGCAATGAAAACTGTACATGACATTTATTATATCATAAATTTTGTACAGATAGTTGAACAAAGGCTAATTGAAATAAAGGCTCCAACTTTTATGACAATACTCATGGGAAAAAAGTGAAGCTGCAAGTATGTGATTTTATTGACAGACTTCAATTAGTGTAGTTCTATTTAAAAATAGCATCTGTGTTCACTAAGGAGTGACAAGTAAAAGAAGAATATATTTATTTATAGAAAGTGGAGAAGAATCTCTCTGCCAAATCTAAAATCATCCTTAATATATGTTTTGTATTCTGGTTCTTCTGAAACACATGTGTAAGAGCTGGGCTTTGATTATAAATAACAGAATGCTTGATGTACACATATATGCAGGGATGCATGATTATGGATGGGTATAGTACTTGAGAAGTTGTCGCTTCAAAAATAAATCACCCTCCAAATTTCTTTAACATTTCACCAAAATAGGCAATCCTGGTGATAGCATTGTAGTATGTTAAAGAAAAAAAAAGAGTGTGGAAAGATCTGATAACAGGGAGATCTGGTTTCTAGTCTTTGTTCACCACAATTTGGCTTTGTGATTGAATAAATAATTTTTCTGGGATTCAGTTTAGCACATTTAACATTTATTAATTGAGTGACTATGGGTCATTTAAACTCTGAGCCTCAGTTACTTCATCCATAAAATGTGTATAATAAGACCTGAATTATTTATCTCATGATTTTGAGGTTCAAATGCTGCTAACAGCCTCAGATATTTAAACACCTTACCTCAGCCTCCTCTATCCTATGATTAGAGGGCTGAAAGATGGAGGACAAAGTTCCTCCCAAAGCCTTCTTCATAAAGGAAAGAAATTGGATTTCTATTTCATTCTACTTTCTATGTGCAGTTCTGTTTCATATTATCACCACAGAACAAGATGTACCCTGATGTCCTCCTTCTTTCCAATTTCTTTTTGTGTCCTGCCTTTCCTCATTAGATTGTAAGGTCTTTGATGGTAGGAAGTATTTTTTTTCTTATTTGTATCCTTAGAAATTAGCATAGTGTATAATATGTAGTAGGTACTTAATAGATATTTATTAAATTGAATTAAAATGATATAATGAACAAAAAGTTATTTGAAAACTTAAAAGCTCTATATAAATTTCAGTTATTATTGAGAGCCAAAGTCAATACCCTTTTTGCACCTTCCTCAATTATTGCTTGCATTGATCAAGTGTAAGTTTACATGTAGACTCCACACATGAGTTGATTGTATTTTGGTTTCCAGAATTTAAGATAGGCAACAGATTGTATGAGTTCAAAGACCATGCACTCTACATAAATTGTAACAAAACAGAAGGAAAATTGAACTCCATGTACATGGGTTAGAAGCACAAACTGTCACTAAACAAAACAGATGAATTATTGAAACCATTATCCAAAAGCATGACACAATCCCAAAAAGAAAAGTTGCCAAACAAGATATAAACTAGAATGAAATATGGATATGTGTTCCCATCCACCCATTCAGTGAAAGCTTTTAAACAAACAATTATTCACAGTTCTTTGGTGCCAATATTTTGAAGTTTGCAAGATAAAAAAATCTTTTTGCACTATTAATAGAAATTATTGATCTGTCATTTATTACCCAAAATACAAATTCTAAACAATCTTTTTGCAAAGCCCATAATTTATGTTGATTTTATTTTTAAAAATTATTTATTTCATTAAATGTTTTCCAATTACATTTAAGAATTTTAACAACTATTTAAAAAAAATTTTTGAGTTCCAAATTCTTTCCCTGTCTCTTCTCTCCCCCCTAATTGAGAAGGCAGCCAATTTGATATCAGTTGTGCATATGAAGTCATGCAAAGTGTTATTTCTGTTCAAGCCATATTGCAAAAGAAAATGAAAATTTAAAAAATTAAGAAAACAAAAAAGTATACTTCAATATGCATCCTTTTTGTGGTGGATAGTATTTTCCATCATGGGTTCTCTAGAATTGTCTTAGATCATTATCCTGATCAGAGTAGCTAAGACTCTGTACCTCCAGAATTATATTTGATGGGTTATTTTAAAGTTGTTTGGAAGAGAATATTGGAAGAGCTCTAAAATCTTGGTCCTGCCCCAGAGCCATAATTTACTTCTAATGGAAAAATGTTGTGAAATAATAAACCCTCTTCTTGACTAAAAACAATACCTAAATCACAGGCATGTTTACATGTTTTATCTACAAAAAAGTCTGAGATAATAATTTTAATAGGGTAAGAAAGCAACAGAGATTTCTACCTTTTTCCATAATGTAACTATTTTGGTCAGTCAACCAGAAATTAGCAATTAGGGCTACAAAGAAAGGTAAAAAGATAATCCCTACCTTCAAGGAAGTCACATTCTAAAGCATAGACATGAAATGCCTGGCATAACCAACACTTCCCAGTGTGGCCAGAATCAGATTAAAATGTAATTGGGATAATATTTAATAACATAAATAAAAATAGAATACAACATACACAATGTTAATATGTGGCTTTCTTAGGCAATATACAGTACACAAGAATCCTTATATATAGTTTATGTGAACTGCTCTAAAAGATAAGGAGCACTAAGAAGTGTTAAAAGGAGTTACTTCTTGGAATCAAAATGCAGCATACATTTTTCCTGTCTGAATAATTTATTTTCTCATGATTATAATTGCTCTCTGTTAGCATATTCATATATCTCACATATATATATACATATATATATATATATATGTATATATATGTATATATCCCCCCTACACCCAGGGCAATGAGGGTTAAGTAACTTGCCCAGGGTCACACAACTAGTAAGTGTCAAGTGTCTGAGACTGGATTTGAATTCAGGTTCTCCTGAATCGAGGGCCAGTGCTTTTATCCACCGTGCCAGCTAGCGGCCCTATCTTTTCTTTATTAAATTGGAAATTGTTTCCTGGCTTCATCCACAAACAGCTTCCTTTGAGTCCATAAATCCAATATTTTCTCATAGCTTAAAAGTATATATGTATGTGTAGATGTCCTCACCATTTTCTGTAATCCTATTGTTTACATAATGCAAATTATAATACAGACTACTAAGGAAGATATAGAGCACAAATTTTTGCACAAGTTTTTAATTTTAAAAACATTGATTTCTTTATTCTTCCCCTGCCTTTCATAACTCATGGACAGCTTTTAGAAAGATTTTCTCTTCAACCATATGAACACAAATAGTATTATAAATCTTGTTAACTGAAGGACTAGGAAATATCTTTCACAATATTGGTTAAAATTATATTATATTTCACAATGTTGGTTAAAATTATATAAAAAGCTGAGTTTTGTAGCATTCTGTAGTTATTACCTTCCTGAAGTCCCCCATAGCATATAATATAGTGCCTTAGATACAGAAGTCATTCAGTAAAAAAATAAGTATTCTGACTGACTGATTTACTGACTCATTTATTTCAGCTGTATTAGTAGTAAAGTTTGCAAGTTGAAATATATTTTTAAAAATCCCTTGATTTACTCATATATGAAACTTCAGAACTGAAAATATTATAGCTGAATCAAATTTATGTGCGTATTTTCCCATGAACTCCACTAACTTTTTCTATTATATTTCTTTTGAGTCAACTCTAATATCATTTCTTCCCTACATGACATCTTGTTCTTATTGAATCATAAATTATAAAGTGAATAAACCCTATCAGCTTAGAAATATATTCAATAGTCCAATTTGGGTTGGCTGGGAGAGGCACACATTGGATAGCATTTTCCACTTCTAACATTTATGCCAGTTTTGGATTAAAATTATGGCACTTTATAAAATGACAATACAATAGTATATGACCTCTTTGAGGAAATAGGATGGCCAATGAAATGTGAATTATGTTTAGCTTTTCACTGTCATGAGTAGACATTTCATAAAGACCCAAACTGACAAGTCAATTACCCCATTTATGAAATATCTAGTTTATTCTACCTTTTGATGACAGATTTTTGATTTTTGTTATTTATAAGGAACTTTGCCAGAAAACATTCCAATAAAGGTAAAAGAGATCCGAGTTAAATTATCAAAATTAATGAGAAGGTTGACCTAGGTGATCACCAAGATCCAAAATTCCAATATCCTTCCATGAGACTGTAGAATAAACAGTTGCTAAAAGATAAGGATGGATACGTTATTCCTCCAATGCAGCTATGTTCTCATCAATGAGAGTATTCCCTCCAATGATGCAGATCCAAATCCATCCATTCCTGACCATCCTGTGTGATCCCAATCCATGCTATTTCAAGTTGTTCTTCATGGGAAGACACAAGTGGATACTCAAGTCATCCAACATATTCATTTGTTGGTTATCCCTCATTCTCACCACTCTACTATACCATTGTTAACTGTGTCCCCTTCCCACATATCTTGAAAATTGAAGATAATATTCATTAAGTACCATTAGGTACAGATTAATAATTTGGAATTTATAGATTCGGCAGAACAGATAGACTCTAACCTGGAGTTCTTAACTCAGATGGGAATTCCAGTATCAGCACCATGCCTCCCAACTCCTGACAGTATTTTAAGACTTCAGATTTATATTGAATAGTAGTAAGGACAACTAAAAAAAAAAAGTCAGATACTTTAAAGAATACCTTTTTTTGCATGGTAATACCTTGAAGTAGAAGAAGAGGAACAGTATCTCCATATTTTGTATAACTGGCCCTTCCCTGTTTTTCAAATATTCATTGAAAATAATAGATTGGGAGCAGCTAGGTGGTACAGTGGATAAAGTACTGCCCCTGGTTTCAGGAGAACCTGAATTCAAATCTGGCCTCAGATACTTGATACTTACTAGCTGTGTGACCATGGGCAAGTCACTTAACCCTCATTTCCCCGAAAATGATGATGATGATGATGATGATGATGATGATGATAATCTACTCACTAAATAAACTCACAAAATCTTTCTTAATTATGATACTTGTCACACTCCATTGAATTATTGGGTGGAAAATTATATAAGATTAAATTCTAATTAGCTTTGTAAGTTTTTCTATCACTAGAAGGTAACCTAACCATTCCTATGACCATGAAGAGTTTCATTTTAATGGGAAGAAATATCCTTCAAAAAGAGCCTGTTTTTTCATTAAAAAACAACAATAACCAAAAACATTCTGACATTCTGGCTAGCCCAGGTCAAATTGTGACAGAGAATCCTCCCTGTCAAAAAAAAAATACCAGGTTTCTTTGAAACTTAATTTCTTATCTGTAAAATGGGAATGATGTACCCACATTAATTATTATATAGTTTTTTTATGTGAATAAAATTATAGAAGGTACATAAATAACTTTTTAAAGAATAAGGTGCTATAAAATATAAATATCCTCTATATTAACAGCTAATATGGTATAATGTACAGTAGATTTGGACTCAGGAAGAAAAGAGTTCAAGTTTTTCTTCTGACACACACCCAGCTTCTGTGGTTATAAGAAAGTGAATTAAGCTTTGTGACCAGCAAACTCTCTAAGATTATAAATAATAAACTAATTGATAGGCATCAATAGTACTTCCCCACACTAATAGAATTGCACATCCATACCAACTAAGAGCAAAATGGTTATCCTCCTCCTGGTCATCATGGTTGTTGTTGTCATCATCATCATTATCATTGTACTTTTGTTGGCATGGTTTATACAGAAATGATCTGGGGACAAGTTCCAATTCTGTTACTATTCTTTTAAATTTAATGCCGTACTGAGTATTGCTCAAGTGGCTGAATACCATTTTTTACAGCTGAATAAATATTTTAAGATGTAGGCTTATCTTCTGTAAGCTCACTAAAATTGTCCTGGGTACAATTTCAGTAGCAGAGAGAGCAGTGAGAATGATAGGCACCTCTCCCTGTTCTCAAATAACTTTAATCTCCTCTGCTGGGTGGTTTACTATTATCATTATTAATTATTATATTATTACTACAACTACCATTATTCCTACTGTGGTGCCAGAAGATAGGCATGGAGGTTATTGTTTATAAAACTACAGTTTGACTCTAATTTTTAGTATTTATAAAGAAAAAGTCATGAGCTTTAATAGAAAAAGAGGGAAATATTTATAGCAAAATGTCCTTACCTACGTCGCTAGAGAATTACAGATATCTCTGTGGATATGATGGATGTTTGTTTTCAGAAATAGCATCACAGTTAAAATACCCTCCTGTTAAGGTCACTTTAGACCAAGATTGACTCTTACATTTGTGATGGTAGAATCCATTACAGAGCTGTTTCAAATGTAACTTAGGTTAGAATTATTAACTCTGCTCCTTCTGAAAAAGGGGGCACAGCATTGAATTCCATTCAACAGACAGTATTTTACAGCCATTATTCTTCCACAAATATAACAAGATGGAGAAAACTCTGATGGCAATATGTGCTGTTTTTAGGGACCCCTTTTTGTAATAACTACAAATAAAAGGTTGCCTTCTAAAAATAATACCTAATTAGAGATGAAATTGTTAACAGTAAACATATGATTTTCTGTTCTAATTGCTCTTTCTGAAGCTTTTAATACCATACCAACTATATTATCAGTGCTCCATCTACTCTGTCCCCCCCCCCTCCTTTTTGTCAGGACCTACTACTGTACTCAGAAAACAAAATAATGATTGATAGAAAAAAAAAGTTCTAGGATAGCCTCAGGAACCATGCCCTTGCCTTTGGATACATTTATAATGAAAATAAAGCGACTAACCCAAATTATTATAATGCCTAGAGTAGTGGTGGTAATGATGGAGAATGAGTTGGGTCCTACTTGGAGTAAAGGAGTGAAAAGAAATGACCTAAATAGTAAATAATTTTAACTTTGAGTACAACATGAATAAATTCACTGTTAAAAAATGAAGACAATATTCAAATCAAAGTCAAACACCTTATACATGGCCATACAGCTAGTAAGTATAAGGCAGAATTTAAACTTTCTGACTCCATGGTGGTTGCTCTGTCCACTACATTGTGTTGTATATTTGTTTTAGTCATTTAAGACTCTTGCTACCCCATTTGGTATTTTCTTGGCAAAGACACTGGAGTAATTTGACATTTCCTTTTTCTAGCTCATTTTATAGATGAGGAAAATATGGTAAACAGGATTAAATGACTTACCAAGGGTCACACAGCTATTAAATATCTGAGGCCAGATTTGAACAAAGGAAGATGTCTTCCTAACTCCAGGCCCAGCACTTTATCTGCTGTGCCAACCAATTAACTTCATCCACTATATTAGGCTGCATTAAATATGAACAAGTAACAGATGGGTGTAGTAGAGAGTTAGGTTCAAATCCTTAACTTTAGTGCCTTCCCTCTGAAATTACTTCAAATTCACCCTCTGTATATCTTGGCTGTATATAGTTAGTTGCCTGTTGTCTTCCCTATTAAATTGAGTTCCTTGAGAGCAGGGATTGGTTTTTGTTTTGCTTTCTTTTCCTTTGTCTTTGTATCCCCAGAGCTTATCACAATATCTGATACATAATAAGCATTTAGTAAATGTTTGTTGACTTGACATCAAATCCCACCCCCAAACCATGTCTCTTAACATTTTTTCCCTCCTGTGGGGCAATGAGGGTTAAGTGACTTGCCCAGGATCACACAGCTAGTGAGTGTCAAGTTTCTGAATCCAGATTTGAACTCAGGTCCTCCTTAATCCAGGACTGGTGCTTTATCCCTGTGCCATATAACTGCCCCTTTATCCTTTCTTTCCTCAAAGCAACTCTAGGTAAGAGTTGGTTGGTGAAAGAAGTTCCCACATTGATAAAATTGCATGTCTAAACAAAAATGAAAATATATTTAGCTCCTTATGATCCTTGTATGACCCTGGGCAAGTCACTTAACTCTGTTTGCCTCAGTTTCCTCATCGGAAAAATGAACTGGAGAAGGGAAATGGCAAATGATTCCAGTATCTTTTCCAAGAAAATTCCAAATGGAGGACAGGACTTAAACAACTGAACAACAGCAACAAAAAAATATAAAGTCTCCTTCACAGCCTGACCCCTTCCTATCTTTCAAGTCTTCATCTTCTGTGCTTGTCTATGCCTATTCAACAATCATGCTATAGTCGTCTACTTTCCTCACACATGACCCTCTATCTCCCTTTGCCTTAGCTTTTTCCCACACATAACACTCCTTTCCTCATCATCTTGGCCTGATGGTATCCCTGGCTTCCTTTAGGACTCAGTCCTATTATTTATACATAGTTATTTCTATGTCATCTCCGCCATTAGAATCTGAGCTCTTTTAGGACAAACATTTCCTTTTCCCCCTTTCTTTGTATCCCTAGTGCTTAGAACAGTACCTGACACATGAAAAATGCTTAATAGATGGTTGTTGACTGACGGTATCTTTTTTCAGCACAAAGTACTTAAGAATAATCCTCTCCATATTATTACACAGTTAAGATACTTAAGAAGGTTTGCTACTGAGTTGAGTTCACCACATATACAACTGGACCTTGGGTGGGCATTAAGACACTAGTCATGCCCTTCTGGATTTTGTTTTATGCCACCTAACCTTAGGGATCTCCAATCTGTGTAAAAGAGAGACAGGCTTATAGTGAAACTTCTATGGTAAGAGAAAGTGAAGCCCAAGGGACCTGGGGAAGGAGGCACGGCCTACCCTAAGTCACATAGGTAGTAAATGGTCTTTATTATCAAGGAAGAGCAGCTCGTGTATTGTGGTGACTTCTTCATTTTCCTTGGTAACCTTAAAGAACCCTATTTGTGAACCATCTCTATCCCATTCACTGTCACAGTTTTAAATGACAGGCAGCCAGCTGTGAGCATAAAAGGCCTGAGAAGGAGAAGGAAAGATGACAGTGAGCATTTCTGCACACCCTAAACTGCTGTTTACAACATGCCCTTTTTTTCTTTGTAGGGACCCATTTGCTCTGTTTGTCATTCAAACTGATTGTGATTGTCTTCCCAGCAATCATATTGTCTGTCAGCATGAGATAATGCATCAATAAGGTGATATGGCATTGAGATGCATTTCACATTTTATAAAAGATCATATACTCTTTGAGTCATGTACTCTGCTTTTTCACTTCTGATTTGTATATATACGTTCCTAGACTTGATCCATCATTTCTTCATTTAGATCTACCTGTCTTCTAAGACAATATGTTGTCTATTATAAGCACTTCAAAAGAGGTGGGTGGAATATGATAGATTATTTTATATACTTACTGTGTTTATCACCAAATGCCATCTCATTTTTTCTGGCCTCTTAGAGTTTTTTTTTGTTTGTTTTTATTATAGCATTATGAATTTGGGGAAGCTAAGTGGTACAGTGGTTAGAGCACTGGGCTAGGAACTAGGAAGATTCTTCTTTCTGAATTCAAATCTCATCTCAGACACCTTATTTGCCTCAGTTTATCATCTGTAAAAATGAGATGGAAAAGGAAATGGCAAACTACTACAGTATTTTGTTTTTGTTTTTGTTTTTTTGGTTAGGCAATTGGGGTTAAGTGACTTGCCCAGAATCACACAGCTAGTAAGTGTCAAGGGTCTGAGGCCAGATTTGAACTCAGGTCCTCCTGAATCCAGGGCCGGTGCTCTATCCCCTCAACCACCTAGCTGCCCCACTACTATATGTATTTTTGCCAAGAAAATGCCAAATGGGGCCATGAAGAGTTGGATATGACTGAAACAATTAAACAAAAACATCATAATTTACTGAAAAATAAAAAGCACTGTAAAAAGTCTAGCAACTGTTGTTGGTTGTTTTACATCTCCCTCTATTATAACTCACATGGCCTTCCTTCTTAGGTCTACACTCAACTCAGCATTTATATCCCTATACTGTATCTGACTCAGATATCTGTTATTTTCATGGCCATCTTGCCTATTTCTAAGAAGAACAGAGTATGCACACATAAATGCATACATACTATTCCTTCTAAAATATAGATAGATGATAGATGATAGATGATAGATAGATAGATAGATAGATAGATAGATAGATAGATAGATAGATAGATAGATAGATAGATAGATAGGCCTGAAGGGATACCAACGAATAGTATATCCAATGGACCAAATTAATAATAATTTAAAAAAACCTCTCTTATACATTGGCAACATCAAAGTAGAAAAGGAAACATCATAGCATCTAATTATTTTTCCAGAACAGGAATACATATGGTGAGATGGAAAGAGAACAGAATTTAGAATGAGACCTGGGTTCAAACCCTGAGGAGTCATCAACGAGGCAAGGCTATGAGTCATAGGGAAAGTTAGAAAAGTTAGCAGGGTGGGGATGGGGTGTTGCCCCATCTACAAGGCAACACAAAGTGGTTCTCCTTTTAATCATTACATAGAACCAAAATGAATAATATGAACTCAAGAGTTGACAAAAATATGTTGACAATCGTATTTTCCAGAAGGAGTACAGTAACTAAATGTTAAAAATACAACTTTTCTATTGTTTATATAGGTATGTTACCATTTTGCTCGTTGTCTTAATAGAAGCAATAGCAACCATTTAAAATGACATGTTAGCCACAAGAGAACAAAACAAGCTTATATAAACAAATTTGAAGGGTAGACACAAATTCTATATTTGGTTCAGAACCACTGCATTATTCAGAGGAACAAAATAAAATTATAACCTGTAACCAGATGACAAAGAACTACTTAGCTCACACGAACAGGGCTTGTTTATTTGGTAATGTAGTTGCTTTTAGGGTTACCGAGTTCATGTGGAAACCTTAAGCTGTAATTTAAAATATAGTATCCCTGAATGTCAATTAAAACAAATCTATAATGCTTCCAATTATAAAGAAGCTATATAATCAATGTCTGGAACAGACTATTTAAGTTAACTCATTCAATTTCTCTCCATTTCTATCTTTTTTTGTAAACACTTTGGCTTTTTTTACATGATCTTAGAACATGAAGCTTTTAAATGAAACTACTATGTAATTATTTGGATCTTTATAGCTGGTATATTACATATTTCTTATATTCATCATTGGGTTAAATATTTTGTTTTCTTGGGGACAAATAGATATTATGGGCTTTGTAGATAAAATATTGAACCTGGAGATACAAAAACTTCGGTTCAAAAGCCTGTCTCTGACAGTTTCTAAATGTGTGGACATTGACAAATCACTTAACTACTGTGAGCTTTGATTTCCTCATCTCTAAAATGGGGTAAATGATACTTTGCAGGGTGGTTTTGAGGTTCAAATGAGATCATGTCTATAAAGTACTTTATAAACCACAAAACATAATATAAATCTCAGTTATGCACACACATGTATATGTAAAAATGTATATATATATCTATATTTATATACTTAGATGTACATAAATCGACTTTATTCTCCTGCATTCTCAAAAAGAAAAGAACAAAAGAAAGAAAAACTAAATAATTCAGGGGAAGAGACCTGCCTATGAGATTTTATATTTGATACTTGTTTAATTTAATGAATGTTATTCATATTCCTTGTTTAACTCATTCTACAACATTTACCGAGTTCCAGCTGGGTGGTGTGTACTGTGTGTTCCCCTGTGGTAGAATAAAAAAGTTAAATGACAGAAATGACCCTCAAGCAAATTTAAGTTTAGTATATGATTTAGCTTTAGTTTTCATCTATATGTTTTTTTGACATAGTCAAAGAAGTGATGACCACAGACTAAATGATGGCAATAACAATAATATCAAAAGCACATTTTGGGGGGCAGCTAGGTGGTACAGTGGATAAAGCACTGGCCCTGGATTCAGGAGGACCTGAGTTCAAATGCAGCCTCAGACACTTGATACTTACTTAGCTTTGTGACCCTGGACAAGTAATTTGCCCCACCAAAAAAAAAAAGCACATTATGAAGTTCCAAAATATTTTACATATACTCTCACTTGATTTTCACAACAATCTTTTGAATTGCAAGCTACAGGTCTTATTATTTCCATTTCATAGTTGAGGAAACTGGGTCTCAGGTTAAGTGACTTGCCTGTAAACTACACAGTAACTATTAGATGCAGAATTTGGTCCAAAGTCTTTCACTCTAGCTACCGTGGACTCACTATGCTGTTCTCTGGTGTTTTGGGCATGATTTGGGCAAATAAACAACTTCTCCACCCTTTTTTCCCCCTGGATAAATCAAAACAGAGAGCAGTGTCAGGATGACAATGTTTTGCTACTACCAATTTATACTGTGAAACTCATCTTACCAAACTTCTTATTAGTTTGATATTTATCTAGTGATTTCTTTTTAGATTTTTCCGCAATATCTTGTAAATTCTACATGTTACTAGAGCCATATGTTAAAAACACTTTACTTTCTATATGCATGGAATCTGTGATTAGATAGAACTGTATATGGGATAGCTAGGTGGTAAAATGGATAAAGTGCCAGTCTTGGGGAGTCAGGAAGACCTAAATTCAAATTCAGTCTCTGACTAGCCATGTCACCCTGGACAAGTCACTTAACCTCTGTTTTGTTCAGTTTTCTCTTCTGTAAGACGGGGAGAGTAATAGCATGTACTTCAACAAGGTTGTTTTGAGAATCAATAACATAGTAATTGTAAAGCACTTATCATAATACCTGACACATGGTAAGCACTATATAGATATTATTTTTGTTGTTATATTAAGTTTCTGATTTATTCCATGTAATTTTTTTAATGGAAGCAAACTCAGAAATCCTTTATTCAGTGGTGTCAAACTCAAAAAGAGATGGGCCACTAAACCCTACATAAGGATCTATGCTTGTGACATACTGGCTTATCAATATTATCTATCCTTTATTGCATTTTTGTTCATTTTTTTTTGCAGGGCAATTAGGGTTAAGTGACTTGTCCAGGGTCACACAGCTAGTAAGTGTCAAGTTTCTGAGGCCAGATTTGAACTCAGGTCCTCCTGAATCCAGGGTCAGTGCTGTATCCACTGTGCCACCTAGCTGCCCCATTTTTGTTCATTTTTGTGAAATATTTCTCAATCACATCATAATCTGGATTGGCAGTACTGCCCTGTGTTGGAAACACTTTTGCTCTAATCCAATCCTTTTATTTTACAGAAAAGGAAACTGGCCTAAGAAGTTTAAATAACTTGCTCTGAGTAAGAGGGGTAGTTAATATCTAGAATTAGAAACTTTATTCCCTGATTCTAGCATTTGCATACTACCATATACTCTCTCGTGTTTTCCAGAAAGTATTGAACCCAAAATTGATGATTTTCAATCTTGCAGGGACGTCTCTAGTGGAATGTCCCATAACTCCATTTTACATTATATGCTATACAACAGTGGAGTCAAACTCAAAAAGAAACAGGTCTCTGAGGCCACATATTTTGACTTAGAAAATCACAAATTAACATTATCTATGTTGTATTTTATTTATATTTAATGTGTTAAACATTTCCCAATTACACTTTAATGTGGTTCAGGTTTTACTAAGGAGAACACAGTTGTCCATAACCTGAGTTTTATATCTTTCCTGTACAACATTTTTATCAATAACTTGGAACAAATTATGATGCTTATCAAATATATATTTAACACAAAACTGGAAAGCTTAGGCAATACAAAAAAATGAGCTACACAAATATGGGTTGGAGCAGATAAACTCATTATAACCAGTCAGTCAATAAATATTTGTTAAAGACCTATTATGTGTCAGACACTTATGTGCTAAGTGCAGTGCTAAGGTTACAAAGAAATGTAGTCCCTGTTCTCAAGGAGCTCAGTTTGTCTATGGAAGATACTTTACTCATGAAATAGTTCCACCCTCCAAGAGCTTACATTCTATAAAGGTATAGAAATATACATTCCTATAAATGCATAAACTTTCCTCAGACAAACTGAGACCTGGGAAAGAACTTATTTTAGAAAGGCCAAGGTTACCCACTTCATACTTGGCCATCACTAGTCATCACAAATTTTGTGTTGCCATTGGACTTCGATGACTCTAGTGGAGAGCACATGGCTGATGACTTTGGGCAGCTCTACCTCACTTAAATCCAATTCATATGAAATACATTTGACCCCCTACTGATGCCATCAGGCATCTTTGATTATGAAGGATGAAGAAAAATATAAGTAAAGACAAAAGAAATAGAAGGTCATTTGGGTAGGAGAACACATGGGTTCCTGGAAAGATCGCTAAAAACTTTATGTAGAAGGCATTTCATAAATATTACGGCCTCCCTTAAAGGGTAGTAGAGACAATAACATTATGGTTATCTTGTATGCTTAATTACTAAGTTAAATACCCAAACCAAAACAATTAACTTCTTGCTTATCATTTATTTTAAATTTAAAAATGGGAACATGGTATTTTGAAGAGGTAAGATTAATAAAGCAGATCAATAACAGGAAGACATCATTTAGCCTTTCTTATAAAGAAACAAACAAACTTCACAGTATGGAGAGGAGAAATAAGAGCAAGCCCAGTAACTGAGGGCAACCAAAGGATGGACTGGCACATCTCTATCATTGTAAGTGCAGTGAATGAAGAACAAAGGAAGAAGCCACAGGAGAATACACAAAAGAGAACGCTTTAGCAAATCCATCTTGGGAGACCAAATTTTATCAAAGGGCAAGGAAGAAGATAAGAGGGTGACATATCTCTCCACCTACTACTACTGTTTCATCACATCTTCAGTACTTCTCTAGCATGTCAGTGTGTGTTCCTCATTATCCCTTCCTGTCTATTTCCTTACCCTCTCCTTTGTTTATGGTGGTTTGCTCAGCTCTTAGGGGAGCCAGAGGAAACAGGAGAAAAGATGTCAAATTTTTAAATTTCATGATATTATATCTATTAAAAAAAGAACAGAAAACTTAAATATCTATTCTCTTCAGAGAATAGATGTTTTGTTTAAAGGCATGACAATTAGCCTGTCTTGGCCTCAATTTCTTCATTTGGAAAATTAGGAAATTAGACTGGTTGATTTATAAAGTCCCTTTCAATTATAAATCCTAGGATACCATAACATTTTTGTTTCCAGTTCTGCCCTGCCAACTAACTTTCTTTATAACACTGAATGAGCTACTTCACCACCCTGGGTCTCAGTTTTCTCATCTGTAAAATTCAATCTTGGATTAATTGATCTACAATGTCCCTCCCAACTAAAAATCTATGAATCCCAATGTCACCATTCTAGTGAAAATATAGGCATGCTGTAGAGTATTCAGGGTCAAATGTAAGTTGAGAATTACTTTAGAAAGGAAAGTTCTTGTAGCAAAAATAAACATGTAACATTCTCCCTATAATTCTGGAAAATAATTTAGTTTCTTGACTTTAAACATTTGCTCACACAATTAATGGACTGGAGTATTTCTAAGAAAACAAAATCATATGAGTGTGAGAGAGAATCATGCATGTTTTACCAGTTATTAAAAAGTGTTCCAGGGAGACATTTTATTATTGTGATTGGCAGTAAACTGTTCTAACACACAAAAGTCTCATAAATCAGCAATTCCATTCTTTATGAGAAGTATTACAGAAAGTAGCTTTTCTGGAGGAGCCATTGGATACTATTCTTTACATAAACAGCTTTTCTTGAATCTTTTAGTAACCCAGAAGTGTATCCCAGGCAGAGTCCCTATAAAAATTTTAAGGAGCTTCTGTCATAGTTATGTTGAACGAGAAGATGAAATGACATAAATGGCTCTGTGGAATAGAGTCCAGCATTTGAGAAGCTGGACATTGCCTCATTTCTGTATTTTCCCCCATTTTGGCCATTCCAAATTTGTATTGGCCCTCTCCTCAGTTTTGTCTTTGTAGTCTATCTTTTCCACTTACCCACAGCTGAGGTCCTTGGTTAGCTAGCATGCCCTTTTATAGCCTCTACACAAACTGAAAATAAAATAATGCATAGAATTGCAAAGTTTTT
Source organism: Dromiciops gliroides (assembly GCF_019393635.1). NCBI lineage: Eukaryota > Metazoa > Chordata > Mammalia > Microbiotheria > Microbiotheriidae > Dromiciops > Dromiciops gliroides. Next base: position 169,407,618 of record NC_057863.1, read on the forward strand.
CAGAATAAATTTTATTCATATTTTCTGGAGAAAGATTGTGGTTGGAACAAGAAGGGCTTAACAATTAATTTCTTGATAGCAGGAGTGATATTAGATACATATTGTTATTGCTGTTGTTGTGTCACTTTAGTTGTGCCCAGTTCTCTCTGACCCCATTTGGAGTTTTCTTGGCAAAGATAATAGAGTGGTTTCCCTTTTCCTTCTCTAGCTCATTTTTACAGCTGAGGAACTGAGGCACACAGGGTTAAGTGTCTTGCTCAGGGTCACACAGCTAAATTTGAACTCATGAATATGAGTGTTCCTAACTCCAGGACTAATATCTATCCACTATGCCACTTAGCTAGTTAAGAGATGACTATGAATTATACAGGTTTTATGAATAAAGAGATGGTTTATATTCTGAAGTAACTCATGCAGATATAATGATTGAGTTTATACAGTGCTTTAGGGTTACAGAGTACATTTCATGTACTTTATGAGAAGTATTATAGAAAGTATATGAGAAATATCATAGAAAGTAGCTTTTCTGGCAGAACCATTGGATACTATTCTTTACATAAAATGCTTTTCTGGAATCTTTTAGTAACCCAGAAGTATATCCCAGGAAGAGTCCCTATAAAATTTTTAAGGAGCTTCTGTATTTGATTCCCACCAACAACCCTCATAAATAAGTCTGTTTAACCCCTGGCCATAGAATAAGAAGACTGAGATGCAAAGACATTAAATATGTTTTGTTTGTTCTAACATGGCTAGAAGACAGAGACCCCTCCCTACCATTCTCACCATGTGAGACTAGAAGGAAGTAGGCCTATTAAGAGCAGTGTGACAGTCTCTCCATAAAACAGCAACTATATAGCACAGAATGTATATATTGCCCCTCAATAAATGTTCCCAGGGTCACTAATGTTCCTTATACCATTATTTTTCCTGTGTATCTTCTATGTCTGTCTACTCTTCCTATTGATGCTACTATGTGTTTTTGTAGCAGAATATGACCAAGGTTTATTTGAAAATCTTTTGTTGCTACTTTTCTTATTGTGTTATTTTACTAAATGTTTTATTTATTTGTTTATTTGTTTATTTGTTTATTTATTTATTTATTTGTTTGTTTGTTTGTTTGTTTGTTTGTTTTTTTGGGAAAAAAAAAAACCTTGCCCATTGTCATCTAGCTAATAAGAGGCAGAGACAAGTTCTAGTTTTCTAACTATAAGTCCACTGTTTGGATGTTTTTTTCCACCAGCACACTCTTCTGGACAGCTTGAATTTAGGGCTCAAAAGAAGAAACCAATGCAATTAGTCAAACAGCAAACTTCAAAAATGTCTATGACTGTGTTTTGCTCCATAGTGAGAATCAATAATGTCTAAGTGTGTTTCAGACACTTAAGACTCCAGTCCAGTTGTTTGCTATTATAAAGAAAGAGCTTATATCTATAGGCCTAGAAAAGTGAAAGAAAAGAACTACACTGAATCTAAACTTTATGGTTGAGGAAAATTCACCCACATGGAAAAAAAATACATATATATATATATATAGACAATTGTGTTTGGATTTCCCAAATTCATGAAGTAGCAAATTGAAAAAGAAATGGAAATAAATAGAAAATATGAATAGTTAATAGAAAACCTATGAGGATATTTATAGAAAGGATGCACAGTATCATCAACATTGAATGTTGATCTACTGTGATGGACTATATTCTTCTCACCAATGCAATGGTACAGAAGAGTTCCAGGGAACTCATGATAGAAGAGGATCTCCAAATCCAGGAAAAAACAAACAAAAAACAAACAAAAAAAATTGTGGAGTATAGATGCTGAATGAACCATACTATTTCTTTTGTTTTGGTGCTGATGTTTTTCTATTTTGAGGTTTTTCATCATTGCTCTGATTTTTCTCTTATAACATGACTAATGCAGAAATATGTTTAATGTTATTATGTATATACGTTATATATATACATACATAATGTATATGTATTATGTATGTATGTATTATGTGTGTGTGCGTGTGTATATATATATATATATATATATATATATATATATATATATATATATATATATAAAACCTATATCAGATTACCTGCTGTCTAGGGGAGGGGGCAGGAAGGGGAGGGGGGAAGAAAAATCTGAAATTGGAAAGCTTGTATAAACAAAAGTTGAGAACTATCTTCACATGTAACGGGAAAAAATACTTTATTAATTAAAAAACAATTTTTAAAAAAGGATGCTATGAGGAAATGTTAAGAGAAAGGGAAATCTTCTTATCTTCCCAAATGTCCTTTTTAAAAAAATCATTTTTTCCAAATGTCTCAACAGTAGTTATGAAAAATAAATATTTATATATTGCTTTCCTCACAACTCTATTGTGTGGTCTGAGTATCATTATTATCAATTTACAGATGAGGAATATGAGGTTGAAAGTGGTTTGGAGGCTTTATCACGGTCCTCAGCTAGTAAGGTCTAGATATAAGCTGCATCTCCTGGCTCCATATCCAGAGTTCTTTCCACTATATCATGATGGTGTTAGTATAGAGATGAAACTGTAAAAGCAACTTGAGGACAAAAGAGTCTCCCATATGTCTTTGTATCTAGTATCTATTAATAATACTCAGTAAACATTTTTTGAATGAAGGAATGATGGAAAGAAAGGATACATTAGTGGAGGGAAAGCAAGATAAAAATGGCTTATATTGATCTATGTAAACAGCGGTTTGGGCTCATTAGGGACTGCTGGGCAAGAAATAGCATAGGTAAGAGTATTTAACACTTTGGGTTCACGCAAAAACTAATGGAAATGATTTAAACATAACTGAAAGATGCCAGGGTTATCAATGAGGAATACAAGTCACACACTGTATCCTAGGGGAAAGGAGGCAAAGGAGCTATTCAATAACAGAAAAGAGGCCAGGGATACATCCTCTAATTAATCCATAAAGGCTTTCCATCTTCTCAGGCATGTTGACCCAAGGAAACTTTTTAATTCCAGTGTTAGAGGGCATTTGTATGGATATGGTCAGCTAAATGGTACACTGGCTAGAGCCTGGTCTGGAGTAGGGAAGACTCATCATCCTGAGTTCAAATTCATCTGTGTGACCCTGGGCAAGTCGCTTAACCCTGTTTGCTTCAGTTTCCTCATCTGTGAAATGGGCTGGAGAAGGAAATGGCAAACCACTCCAAAATCTTTGTCTCCCCCCAAAAAAACACAAAATGGGGTCACAGAGATTCAGACTACTAAAAAAAAGACTGAACAGTAACAATATGTATATAGTTAGTCTACCATGGATGTTACTTTTCCCCTTGCTATGCTTTTCCACTCAGTTTGTTTTGGTAAAAGCTTGTGAAAGTTCTACTTAGAGTAACTACTCAATTCCTATGCCTCCTCTCACCTTCCATTTGGTGCTGCAATTTGGTGACTGCAATCCACCTTTCACTTTCTAATTACATTCCTGGATAAATGACCAATTTCCCGCAATCATGAAGAATGCTTTTTTAACCTTCTGGAGTTATTCCTAAAGTGGCAAGTAAATACTAATTCAGGTGGGGTAGGTGGGAGGTGTAAGAGGAGGAAAAGTAATATTCTAAGTACTGTTTTCCAAATTGAATTATTCAGTAAAAAGAAGAAACATTTGGGGCGGCTAGGTGACGCAGTGGATAAAGAACTGACCTTGGATTCAGGAGTACCTGAGTTCAAATCCGGCCTCGGACACTTGACTTACTAGCTGTGTGACCCTGGGCAAGTCACTTAACCCCCATTACCCAGCAAAAAAAATAAAATAAAATAATAAATAAAAAGAAGAAACATTTGTTCAGCAAAGACTATTCCATTAATTACGATAAAAAAGTAAAGAAATGGATCAATCCAACAAATTTTGTTCACACTAAGACAGTTGGGCATAATCAAAAGCTTAAAGCTATTAACAATCACATTAGGGCAATATTACAGAATCCTAAGGTTTGAAGGGTAATCAGAGTTCATTTTCTTCATTCTTACTCTAAACTATCAATACCATATATAATATTCATAGTAAGCTTAACTGATTGAAGGCCTCTGATGAAACTGAATTCACTGCTTCCCAAAAGAATACAATTCTTTGCTGGACTATTTCTAATTTTGATGAAGGTTTTCTTATGTTGATTGAAATCTGTTTCCCTATAACTTCCAACCCTTGGTCCTAGTTGGATCTTCTGTGAATTAAGCATGGAAGAGTTTGCTCTCAATTCCACATGACCACCCTTCAAATATTTGGAAATGGCTGTGATAGGCTCTTAATTCTCCAATCCCCAAATCCTTCAGTGATCTCCTTACCATTTGGGCTGCCTTTCTCTGGGGGCGGGATGGGAGGCAGAGGATGAGGGGAGTGGATCTGTGATTTCCATGGTGAAGGGAACTCCCAGGGAGTAAAGTCACTTTTTTTTTTTCAGGGCAATGAGGGTTAAGTGACTTGCCCAGAGTCACACAGCTAGTGTCAAGTGTCTGAGACCAGATTTGAACTCAGGCCAAAACAGATCATCAATTCCTTTTAAAAGTGTTAGAGAATGGCCTGGGGCGGGGGGGGGGTATTGAGAGGTTAAATGATTTGTCCAAGGTCATTAGCATGAGACAAAACCCTCAAAAAAGGAGAAGGATCTTCCTCATTTTATAGTTTTACAGAATTGCTTGGGCTCTGATGGGTTAAATGCTTTCACCAGAATCAAAAGGTCCAGACTCAGTCAGTTTCTCAATTCAGTCTATAAGACTGTTCTCTCCTTATTCCATCATTCTTCCACTTATTACTAGTGTCTGATGCTGGATTTGAATTCAGGTCCTCCTGAATCCAGGGCCAGTGCTTTATCCACTGTGTCACCTAGCTGCCCCCTATATCATATTATTCTCACAATAACACAGGGGAAGTGGGTAGGGGAGATGTTAGGATTCATTCCTTGCAATTGGGGAAATTGAGGCTTAGGGAGTTTAAGTGAGTTTTCTATAACAATATCAAAATTAGAACCTAACACATTTGTTTCCTTGTTCACCAAATGTGTTTCTATAGCATCACTCTTTTCTGTCTTTAGTCACTGATGCAGAGGCAACAAAAACAACTTCCTTGTCCAATTTTAACAAACTGTTCCAGTATCTAATCAAATATCTATCCAAATCATTCAAAATTTCAATCATGGAGTCATTATATCTTTGACCCAATTTTTCATCGGTTGTTTGGATGACACAGCAAAACAACCTGACATGTTTCAAACTTTGGCTGATTGAATGATACTTACATTTATGGTAGTTTCCTTCATTTCTTGCAGAATATAATCCATTACCCCAATGGTAATTGGGGGTAAACTTTAGTGTCCTCAATGTGGATATTCCCTCCCCTGATCAGTGCAGATCACCATCCAACTTATGCAACTCAGTCCTATCCCTGCACAAACCCAACATCAGGGGAGTCTATCCAATTCCCTAAGAGCCTTTTTAGGGTTCTTGACATTGAGAAAATATCAATGATACACAAAGACTGTGTACATTGGTTATCCCTGGTACTCTATATCCTAGTTTCTTAAATTATGGGTCAAGACCCCATATGGGTTCATGTAACTGAATGTGAGGGTTGCGGCTGGGGGGGGGGCAAGGTTATGTGTGCCTATTTTGCATACTTATATACCCGGGGGCATAAACATTTCTCAGGTGAAAAGGGGGCATGAGTAGAAAAAGTTTAAGAAGCCCTTGCTCTCTATTACTAACCTACCTTTTCCCTCCTAAAACAACAACAACAACAACATTAACATTTACAAAATCTTCATACAAAAGCATGAGAATCTGGCACACATTCATAGTAATAGAAAACTAGAGATATGAACAAATCCACATGATGCTACGCATATGGCTGGTGAAAAAGTGTATTAATTACCCTTGCAAATGAGAAATGTATTTTAAGCTTGCTCATGTTATTTTTAGATGATAAACAGTTGTATCACCTACATCTTCAAGCCCCAAGCCCTCCCCAAATCTCTCTACACAGAGCAGAAGAATCAGCTGACTTCATAAGGTTTATAACTGGTATGTTTCCCAACACTCTACATTTCATGACTGATTTCTATAAATGAGAACTAACATAATCAGGAATATGACTCCAGGATAGTGTGAAGCATGTATGAAGAAAAGGAAGACTGTATCTTGCTGATACTACAATCTATCAAGGATGATAGAGATTACTTTTTGTGAAGAAAATGAAGTGCAACTATGAATGTACCAAAGATAATTGTGGGCCAAAAATATTTCAATTTTAATGAGTTGAAGAGGACAAACTTAAGCTAGAATGATTAAATGAAATCTTTATAGCTGCTACAAGTATACCTTGTTTTTATAAATAAACTTGTCTTAAATAATGTGGGAATAAATCAACTTTTTATAAAGCAAAAATTATTTAGGCTTATTTTTTAAAGTTACGTCCGAATGGCAGAAATGGGTTATCTTCAGTTTTTACAGATCTTTTTCTGATTCTAATAATTGAGCTTCTGTTGTTCTGTCCACAAGCTTCTCTTGCAATGAGCCATAACATTTAAATGCACTGGGGAAATATTATGCAGAGGAATGCTGAGACATTAACTTCTGTAAAATGAAAAACCCTTGCTGGTGTTTGTTGATATTGTATTTGCTTGTTTTAAGTTTAGCTATCTGTAGAATGTGGGCAGCTAAGCGATGCCAGGTTAGAATGCCAGGCCTAGAGTCAGGAAGTCTCATCTTTCTGAGTCCAAATCTGGCCTTAGACACTTACAAGTTGTGTGACCCTGTGCAAGTCACTTACCTGTTTACCTCAGTTTCCTCAACTGTAAAAGAAGCTGGAGAAGGAAATCGCAAATCACTTCAGTACCTTTGCCAGGAAAACCCAAAATAAGGTCACAAATGGTCTGAAATGACTGAAAAGGACTGAACAACAACATTCTGTAGTGACTGTCTGGAAAGACCTGGGTGCAAATCCCTCTCTTGATACCTATTAGACAAAGTGACAACATCTATCTTAGCAACTGTCTAAAATAGGGGTTCTTTTTTTCCTACATTATATTGTCTTAGAATTAAAAAAAAATATATTATCAGTTCTGAATTATCTCCCTCTTTCTTAACCTGTGTCCTACCCATTGAGAAGGCAAGAAATATGATTGATACGCATTAAATGTATGGTCCCTTTTCACAATGCCATTTTAAAATGCCAACCATCACATACATAGTATAACAAACAAAACAATTATACCGAAATAGTTCTCAAAATTAAAAACAGATAAACATGCAATTATGGGGCCTACATAAACAATGATAAATAACATAAACCACTTAAATCAGTGAAATCATAAGTTCAGAACTTGTCTTTTTGTAGCAATGAATATCTGCATTATAGCATTCTAAGGTGTATAAAAAATCAACTTACCATGGATGTATAAAAATCAACAAATAATTCATAATTTAAATAAATCTGTTAAGCATTCTAAAATTACAACAATAATATATTTTACTCATGTTTAAGTTACAAACCTTAGTATCACAATGATAAGTGGGCAAATTTTCATTTAAAGCTTTTTTTCCCCTCCCTATGAAAGCCCTAATTATTCTCTTTAAAGTCCTCCAAGTTCCTAGTCGTCTATTTTGCAATTTAAAAACACAAGTTTAAATTCTAGTGCAGGAAACAAAAATTGTCAAAAGAAACTCTAGCTTTTCATAGCCAGAAATGTCCTTATTATACACATTTTTTCTTTCCTTTTTTTATTCTAGCAGCTATTTGGACAGTAACCTTGGAATATCTTTAATTGCTTAATCTCCTTACCACCAAGTCTCATTGAATCTTCATTCAAAATATCTTTTTAAACCATCCTTTCCTTTCAATTCTCACAACTACCACTTTAGCTAAAATGTTAACACTTTCAGGACTACTTTACTTCAATCTACTAAAGAGCATTAAGACCTGAAAATGATCTTAGAAATATTCCAGTTTATTTTTCTCATGTTACAAATGAGGAAATTTAGGCTGAGAGATTATTATCTACTCAAGTTTAACATACTGGTAGTAAGTAGCATAATTGGGATTTGAACCCAGGTCCTCTGACTCTTAACACCTTGCTTACTAGTCTTACTTTACTTGTTGCCTTCCCTCCTTCCTCTCTCCTTTTCTTTTTCTTTGTTCCTTCCTTCCTTCCCTCTTTCCTGTGTATTTTCCTTCCTTTTTAAAATAAATCAGTGCTTTTTGATGTTTTGTAAAATTGTTGTCACTTCCCCAAAACATCCTCTATATTAAAGAAGTACTATTAAGTTAAACCTGCTAACTCATTGACTCTTTCTTTAACTGTGTGTGGACACCTCATTCTGTAGTTATAGTCTAAAACGGCTCCAGAGAAGCATAATCTATCATCAGTCTTCTAAAATCAAGATTTCTCATTGCTTTAATAAGAATTGTTTTGTCTTTTAGTATTATTTTCCTTTACATTATCACAGTAATTATTTTGCTCTTAGTTATGATTTCTTGCTTTGCATCAATTCAGATATTCTCAAGTTTCTCCAAACTCCTTACATTTCTTATTTCTCAAGACACAATGATATACCATCATATTAATATATCAGAATTTGGCCATTCTCTAGTACATGGGCGTCTACTTTATTTCCAATTGTTATCCTGCAAAGAAAAGGTATTGCTATGAATGTACCCCTTCAGTGATTTCTCCTTTTTCTGAACCAGATAGCAATTTTCTTTGCCATTCATTTGATTTTTAGAATTTTGTTTCATGTTACATTCAATTGTCATTTTTCATTTGTTCTGTTATTTCACTTTTCACTTGTCTATGTTTTATTTCTTCAACTGAAGCATAAGATCCCAGAGGTCAGGTAATTGGTTCATACTTCTTGTTAACCCATGTAGGCACTTAGTACATATCTGTTAGTTAACTATAGTTATACCTTTGGTTTTCCATATTTTACATTGTAGAATTTTATACTCCTTTATCTTTTTTCATACTTCCAAGCATATTTTCAAACAGAGCTGGAATTGTCAGAACCAAATCAAATGCTTTAATTATATTGTGTCATATACAAAATTCAAGAGAAGCAATCAATTCAGCCAAACAAACTTTTGAGTCTTCAGCTTGTTACCAATCAGTTACTTTGGCATTGTGAAGACATCAAGATCAATATTTTTTTAAAAAGTGCAAATTTTACCACCTGAACTGATTTCCAATATAAGGATACTAGATGATGTTACAGGTTATAATGACCTGCTGCTATTTTAATGGGATATAAATTGCATTTGGGATATAAAACCTAAGAAATAGTCTGTCTACATGTGAAAATTTACTCAATTTAAAATTTATCCCTCTCTTATTATCCACTGCTTAGACAAATTCCTTTACTGCTAATTTGGTAAATTAGCAAATTGGGAAATTGGTAAAAACTTTTGTTTGTTGTGTCAGACCCCTGCTTTAATGGGAAAACATAATTTTTGTCCCTTATCTCTCTCATCCCCCTACGCCCTTAAGAATACTAGGAGTTCACCTGTGGTTTCAGAAGATTATAGAAGGGGGCTTTAGTAAGTGGTGATGCTGGCTTAATCAGAGCAGGTCTATGGGACTCAGAATGAATTTCGTAAAATAAAAATGAACATATACATAAGTAGCTACTCATGTTGACCTTGTACAGAAACATTATTTTCTCTAAAGTGAATATATTTGTATTGAATGTTAGAAAGGGAACTTTTTATAATATGACAATATTTAGTGTTGGAGGGGTCCTTAGAAATAAATTTAATCCATTTTCCTCATTTTGTAGATAGAGAAGCTTCCAACATTCAGTACCAATCTTTTTCTTATGCAAAGCAGGGTTTATATAACAATTGAAATTCCTTCCTGGGTCTGTCCTTATCCTGTACCACATCACATATGAACTCATGTTAGAAGAACTACCACCCAGAAACTGAAAATATATTCACCTATTTACCTTTCTAAGCCAAATCTGTGCTTGGACTAGGGACATTTCAACAGAGATCTCCATAAAGGAAATAATTATATAGCCTGAGGTGTGTGTGTGTGTGTGTGTGTGTGTGTGTGTGTGTGTGTGCGCGCGTGTGTGTGTGTTTAAATCAAATAAATACTTTTTCCCTTATTTCAATATTTCTAAGATGGATTCCTATAAACTGTTGTAACCTATTGGAAAATATTCACCAATACCCGTTTCCCAGGTTTAAATAAGTTTGCTGACCCTTTTCTTTGCAATTTCAAGAGTCAGATCTGGGCCTGAAGCTATAATTTTGGATAGACACAGATGTGAGAGTTTGTCCTTCGCCCTGTGGCTGAGGCATTATCAAGGTCTCACCTCATGCTGACTTGTTATAATATTATTACCTCCATGTGATTGTAGCTAGACGAGCTCATGTTTCCCTTAGGCATCGTTCTCATACATTATTACAGGTAAATTGTATTACTTTATTGTTTACTTTTTATTCATTCTCAAGATTCTGTTCTTAATGATAAACTCAGGCAATTCATAATATAGAGTCTGTGAACAAGTGAAATTAAAAGTGTGGGAAATCAAAAGAAATTATGTCAAAACAAAAGAAGATAGTATAACTTTCCCCCCTAGTACTAAACTGATTGGTACATTTTTGATTTGCCACCTTCAAAGACAATGAGGTGGTACCTGTGTGGGAGGGTCAAAGTCAACAGTACCTCCTTGTAGATATAGCATTCCTCTTAATTCAGTTTCTTCAATCCCTTCTTTCTTAGAGCATCTACCAAACTCCTAAGAATATTATATTTCTTCAACAGTCCTCCCTTCTCCTTCATTCTCCTACTCTTTTCTTTCCTGCTATATGTTACCTATTCAGATGCATTTACCTTGGCCACATCTTCCACTAAAGGGTCGTCTCTATTTTCTTACCTTTCCACATGAGTGGAATGAAATAATGGTAATGCTCTTTGAGGATTTTGCAGCTCATTACTTTTTGTTTTGTTTTATTTTGTTTTCTTTTTTTTCAGGGCAATGAGGGTTAAGTGACTTGCCCAGGGTCACACAGCTGGTGTCATGTGTCTGAGGTCAAATTTGAACTCAGGTCCTCCTGAATCCAGGACCGGTGCTTTATCCACTGTGCCACCTAGCTGCCCTTGCTCATTCCTTTTTTTTTTTTTTTAGTGAGGCAATTGGGGTTAAGTGACTTTCCCAGGGTCACACAGCTAGTAAGTGTTAAGTGTCCGAGGTTGGATTTGAACTCAGGTCCTCCTGAATTCAGGGGGGTGCTCTATCCACTGTGCCACCTAGCTGCCCCTGCTCATTACTTTTTTACCATGAAAACACAAGCTCTTATTATCTCTCCAACACATACCCATACCCACACACAGGAACATGCTCTCTCTCTCTCTCTCTCTCTCTTTCTCACACACACACACACACACACACACACACACACACACACACACACCATTTAGTATCTTCAATGGCTTACTACGATAAATAAATGTGTCCACTAAATTGACATCATTTTCTGGAAAAGCATGAGGGTGACTCACTACTTTCAGTCTTGGTAGAGGAATGAAAAAAGAAGGGAGTTATCATGACCACCTGCTTATCAATACTTATGGAATTTCCCCTACCTCTTTAGTAAAAAAAAAAAACAAAGAAACAAAAGAAACTAGCCTGGTGACTAATGTAGTTTCATGAGTCTTGTAGTAAGGTAATAGCAAACATTCATGAGATGGCAGGAGACATTGCAATGTCCCTTTAATGCATCTTTGAGCATTAATTTTGGTTCATTCATGCAAATATCTCTTGCAAATTGAGCAACAGGACTGAAGGTACACTCTAAAGAACAACTCAAAGAGGTTATTAAAAGATACCAACAGGCCCTGTGTCATGTTGGATGACTTAGCTATAGCCCATTGAGAAGAGTGGTACTTAAAAATGAGATACATCATCAACTGTTTGGCTATGTTTTACTTTGGGGGTAGAGGGTATGGACAACCAAAAGCAACAGATATATAGAGACAGCATTATCTCATTGTCCATGGCACCTTTTAACAAGATATGGTTTTCATTCTTATCTCTTTTAATAAGGTCTACTTTTGCTTTTGCTTTGTCTGAGACCAGGATTGCTAACCCTGACTTTTTTTATTATTATTTGAGCTGAAGCATAAGAGATTCTGTTCCAACCCCTTAACTTTACTCTGTGTGTTTCTCTGCATTTCTCATAAACAGTATACTGTAGAATTCTGGCTTTGGATCCACTCTGCTATCTGCTTCCATTTTATGAGAGAGTTCATCCCATTCACATTCTCACTGATGATTGCTATGTATTTTCTTCCTTCCTATTTTCCTTTCTGTTTGTCTGCTTTCTCCTTTCACCCTTTCCCTCTTCAACATGGTTTTGCTTCTATAGGTATGCCTTCTCTTCTGTCAATGTCCCCCCCCTTAATCTCTTCCCCTCCTAGTTTCCTGTCAAGTAAGACAGATTTCTATATTCAACTGATCATGTATATTATACTGTCTTTGAACCAATACTGATGAAAGCAAAGTTTAAGCAATGCCAATGGCCCATGCTCCCATCTTTCCCTCCACTATAATAGGGTTTTTGCACCACTTCATTTGAAATAATAGCTCTCCCTTCCTTCTGCATCCAGTGTACTCACTCATCTTTCTCATCCCTTAAGTATTTCTTCATACCACTCCCTCAAATCCACCTCATACTCATACTCTCTATGTATATTCCTTCTAGCTATATACTATTAGTGGTATAAATTTTAAGAATTATAAGTATCATCTTCCCATATAGGGATGTAAACAATTCAGCTCCATTTAATTCCTTATGTTTCTTTTTCCTTTTTACCTTTTTGTAGACTTCTCTTGGGTATTCAAATTGGAAATGCATTTTTTGTTGTTGTTCAATTCTGGTCTTATGAAATCTTGAAATCCTTTAATTTAATTTATTGATCATCGCCCCCTTGAAGTACTGAGCTTAATTTTGCTGAGGTGATTCTTGGTTGTAGTCCTAGCTCCTTTGCTTTCCAGAATATGTCTTCTATGACCATTGATCCTTTAATATTGCAGCTGCTAAGTCCTATGTAATCCTGATTGTGGTTCTCTGATATTTCATTTTTTTTCTGGCCTCTTGCAGTAATTTTTCTTTGACCTGATAGTTCTGGAATTTGGCTATAATGTTCCTTGGAGACTTTATTTTAGGATTTCTTTACTGAGATGATCAGTGGAATCTTTCAATGACTATTTTGCCCTCTGGTTCCAAGATGTCAGGGAAGTTTTCCTTGATAATGCCTTGAAAAATGCTGTACAAGTCCTTTTTTTTGATTATGGCTTTCAGATAGACCAATGATTCTGACATTGTCTCTCCTCTCTCTGTTTTCCAGGTCAATTGTGTTGTTTTTTTCAATGAGGCATTTTATATTTTTTCTGTGGTTTCATTCTTTTGAATTTATTTGCTTGATTTTTGATGTCTCATAATGTCATTAGCTTCTATTTGTTTAATTCTACCTTTCAAGGAGTTGTTTTCATCAGTTAGCCTTTGTACTTGTCCATTTGTCCAATTGTACTTTTTAAGGAGTTGTTTTCTTAAGGGGATATTTGTATCTCCTTTTCTATTTGGCCAATTTTACTTTTTAAGGAATTGTTTTCTTTTTCCAAGCTGTTGACTATTTTTTTTCCCATTTCTCTTGCATCACTCTCATTTCTTTTCCCAATTTTTCTTCTACCTCTCTTATGTAATTTTTAAGTTAATTTTTGGGCTCTTCCATGGGTTCTTTATGGATTTGAGACCATTTCCTATTTTTCTTTGGGGTTTTGCCCATAGGTGTTTTGACACTGGTGTCCTCTTCAGAGTTTGTGACTTGATCTTCCCTGTCACCATAATAACTTTCGATGGCCAGATTTTCTTTTTGTTGTTTTTTGCTCATCTTTTTTGGCTTTTTCATTTCTTTTAAATTTGAGTTCTGCTCCTGGGTGGAAGGGCCATTGTCTCAGGCTTCTTCTGCCTGGGGCTGCAGGCTGTGACTGTATACCTGGTGCTGCACTGATATTGCTCTGAGGTCCATGGGGGACCCTCATGTCTGGTGCTGTGCTGAGGGGCTTGGGTGGAGGTTTCTGGGGCTGAAGAGGCTATAGGGGTCTGGCAGCTTACTTGGTGCTTAGTCAGGCTCGTAGTGCTAGTGTCTGGCTTGTGCTGAGGCCATTGGGGGTATTTCTTTATTTCCTTGGGGCTATACTGAAGCACATGGTGGTCTGGCTGTGGAGGCTGCCTTTTTGCTCAGAGCTAAGCTGAAGCCAGTGGCAGTTCTGGGAGTTGGAGTCTGCCTGTTCTCCCTGGCTATGCTGAGGCATCTGTGTATATGTGGGGAGGAGGGAAGAGGGTTCTGGTGTTAACCTGTGCCTGTTCTACTTCCCAGGGTCTCAGGATCTCCCACTGGCTTGCTGAGGTGAGCCTTTCTTCTGGCTTACTGGGACACTACTGTCCTGGACTGCACTCTCCTTTTACCTGAGTGAGGCAGACCCTTTTTACTGATCTTCCAAATGTCTTGGGCTAAAAGATGGTTGAATCTTGTCTTCTTTTTTTTTTTTTTTTGCGGGGCAATGGGGGTTAAGTGACTTGCCCAGGGTCACACAGCTAGTGTCAAGTGTCTGAGGCCGGATTTGAACTCAGGAACTCCTGAATCCAGGGTTGGTGCTTTATCCACTGTGCCACCTAGCTGCCCCGAATGTTGTCTTCTTGCTGGTTCTGCTCTTCAATCCTTTGTTTTTGGGGTGCCTTTTTATGCTTGTTTAGAGATGAATATGGGAGAGTTACAGATTTAGTGCTTGGTCCACCATCTTGGCTCTTGGAGGACCTCTGATTAATGTGTTTGTTTTCTTTAATATACTCTGTACCTTCATATTGTCCAGAATTTTTTCAAAAGAAACTTGCATAGAATGGTCTTCTCCACTGAATAAAGGGAAATGTCAGAGTCCTTCTAGAAGCCCCATAAATCTCAATGTATCTCATAATAAATAGTAGAGATGCCATTATAATATTCCCACTTCACATTTAGAGAAATCACAGAAAATTATTTCTCCACTCTTTTCATAACTGTTTTTTTATAACACATATGAAAATATTTCTTTTAGCCAGTCTCAAAATTTTTACCCTAATCAAAACTATTCCCTCTGTTGCCCTTGGAAGACAGTGGAATTATCAGCAAATGAAATTTATTTATCCTTTAGTGACATTATAAATTATTTTATTAGTCAGAAATGATTGCATTCCCATAAAATAATTTAGGGCCAGTCACAGGTCAAATGAAAGTTATATCTTCTCAATGCCTTCATCATCATCATCATCATCAAACATGGATAGAATTCTGTTCTAGTCTGAAAAATTTAAATGGAGCATCAATCAGCAAGATTACCCGAGTTGGGGAAACCAGAATAATCTATAATTATTTTGAAGAGATTTGTGCTTATTGTTTTTCAAATGAAAAATTCTGATCTTTGTGGAAAGTTCCATTAGCTTCATTCGCTTTCTCATTTTTATAAAGCAAATTTTGCAACATAAAATGACTCCATATGCCTGGCTATGCTGGGTGGAAAAAGCACATTAAAAAAATAGGCTCAGTACTCCAGAGAGATTTACATTGCCACTGCATCATTTTGGTAACCCTTGATAAGCATAATTTTCAGTTGCTGTCTTCCTGAAAATCAGACTATTATATGAAATAAACTCTTTTCAAGGCATACAGAATATCTTGCATGCAGTCCAGATCATCATTGGCATAAACTAGAATTTTTAGTTTTTTTTTTTTTCTAGCATACTATGTAAACTTGTGGAGTAGTGTATAATAGAGTGAGGATGTGGGGAGATGAGAAATTGAAAGGGTCCCTAAAGATGAAAGATGAGATATTAAAAATAAATGCTACATTAATTCCTGTTACCTTTTAAGCATTCAAGTTCCACAAATTCAAATCTGCACAAAAAGCATTTGTCGAATCCCTACTATACCCAGAGTACTATTTTATAAAGTAAAAGTATATTTTTCCTTCTGTTAACACAGATAGTCCTTTTTCAGTAATCTGTATTCTTACCTAAGATATTGGTAAGTTAAGTTACTAGAAAAAATCAAACAACCAGTATATGTCCAAAACAAATTCCTGATTCCTTTAAGTGGGATTAAAATTATCTTTCTTGGTCAGGTATAACTGTGTGGATGCTAAAGTTAAAAATATGGTTCTGACTGCCTTTTTCAATGTGTAATTTGCAGTGATTATAACATGATTAAGTATATAAGCACACTTGGCAATACCTAAGTAAAAACCGCTTTATAACATCAAGTATAGCTTTCTCCACTCCCATTTACTCTAGTAAATGCCTTTGTAAAAAACCTTTAAATTTAATGTCTGATTTTTATGGGACATGAATAATGATAATCTATTAGGATATCATGTTGTTTTTAAATCTGGTTAAGTCATCGAGGTATTTTCAATAAATGAAACGCAATTGTCATAAATATTAAATGTCTTTGGAACATTTGCATAGAGAAATTATATTGTAGCAAAATATATCATTGAATATGCTTAAATCATTAAATCATTGAGTAGCAACATTTACCCTATTCATTTAAGTTCAGATGGATTCCAAGAGGAAAATAATAGAAGTGACCCCCTTCCTCCTTCCAGCTTTTGACAAGAACATGATAGAAGTCCTCCTTGAAATTCAATATTTAGATGGAAAGAAATGCTAAAGTTAGCAGACCTACCTGCTGTCTTTATACAAGCATAACATTGCTTATTTCAGAATAATAATGCATACATTAGTTTTTAAGCACATATGCTCACAAATAAGCACTATAATGTGTCAAAGTGCTAGGGATACAAAAAGATGCAAAAAGATTCCTGCTCTCAGTGATCTCACAATCTAAAGGGGGAAACAATATGCTAACAACTATTGCAAATTTCTGGGGGACATCATCATGGACACTTAATGAATTGCTGATACTTGAAATACATTCCTGAAGTAATTTGTTTCTCCAGATTTTTCCTGTATTTATTGTCTGAACCATAAACTTTAGCATCTCATTTTACACTGCCTTGATCTCTACTTATTTTCAGGAGACCATTTCTCTCTCAAGATTGTAACACTTTCAAAGACAAGAAACTATCTCAAAATACAGGCAGTCATGTGGCACTCGTAAAGGGTGCTGGGCCTGTTAGTCAGGAACCTAAACTCAAATCCAGGCTCAAACATTCACCGGCTTTGTGACCCTGGGCAAATCACTTAGACTCTGTTTGCCTCAGATTTCTAATCTGTACAATACAGATAATAACATCATTTACTTCTCAGGCTAACAAGCCTGAGGATCAAATGAGGTCATATTTGTAAACTGCTTTGCACTGTTCTTAGCACATAGTAAGAGCTATATAAATGTTAGCTATTATTACAATCATTCGTTTATGTCATCCCACAAAGGTGTGGGATGATGAAAAGCTGGAAAGAACCTAAGAGACCAAAGAATTCAATTCCCTTATTTTACAGATAAAGAAACTCAGACCCAGAGAGATCATGTAACTTTCCCACGATCCCATAAGTAGAAAGTGGAAGAGCTGCAATTTGAATCCAGGTTTTTAAAATTTTATATTCAGCACACAATTTGTGTGTATATATTGTATGTACCATATGAAGAACTTTAAGGTTTAAAAACCACTTCCCTGACAGCTGTTATGTGAGGTAAAGTAGATGCAATTATCAATTTTTCTTTTTCTTCTTTTCTAACAGTGAGGGAAATTAAGGGCTAGGAAATTTAAATGAGTTGACAGTGGGCACGTAACTAGTATTAACTCTCAGAACTAGCATCACAACAAAAACCCCTTTCAAAATTAGCCCTTCTATTACCTGCTAATAAGCACCTGATGATTGGGTCTAGATTTTTTTTTTTTTAAGAGATAAAATGTGGAGGACTTATTAACTTGACAAACTAATTCTTCAGTTTATATAATTCTTCTTTTCTTTAAATACTGAGATATCATGGTCCATTTAAAGAAGAATTTTATTTTTAAATGTTAGTTTATAAAAAATTCCCAGGGAATATATTTGGCACAAATACATTTATGTTGGCGTAGCATTACTGACTCTTTGCTGGTTGTTGCTATTTCATTGAAGCTAAATTAATCTGAAGATATTTGTTAATAGTTGTATATAGATTGTTTCTTCTCCTAAATTTACAATGTCTTTTGGAACATTTGGGCAGAATGACACCTGGCCCCATCTAGCTCTAACATTTTATATGCTTGTGACTCTATAGAATCAGTACATAACTCTGGGTGTTCAGGAAAAAAAATCACTTTCATTCAAAATTCCAAAACTGCTTCCACAAATACAAACAGTTTTGTGAATACTCCTATCCTATGCACAGTTCTTCTAGATTGTAATGAGATTTGGAGCCATTAAAATTAAAGCCAAGGACTACATTTTAATTGAATAAATATGTTCATAATAATATAGTATTGTATTTTAGCTGGTCAAATGTGAATTTAATAAAATGGTTAAGTTTGATAAATCTATTTTAAATATTAGACTTTTTTCATGTTAATCTCTAACGTTCTCCCAATGTACGGTAAGCAGATTTTATGTAGACTCCAGTATTCTGTAAAAATTATTCTGGTAAACTCATGTTTAGATGTAATGTTAAAAAAAATCAAACAATGGTTTTCATATATCTAAAATATTTCCTGTATTTTTAAGTGGAGATTTTTTTCTGAGGTTGTTAGAAACTGAATGCTTTGAGGGTACTTAGAAAATTAACGGGTCCATTTTCCTGCTCTTAAAACAGTTTTGGGCTGACATGCAGACAAATACAGCTTTATAAGGGCCCGTTTCCCATTCCCAACCCACTTCTGCTTATAACCTCAAATGACAAGGGAGAGGATTTTGGAATCTTCCAATAATATAAGAATAGCACTTAAAGTAGCAAGGCACCCTAGAGATCCTCTAAACCAAATATTTGATTTAAAAGATGAAGGAACTGAGACTCAGATGTTAAGTGACCAGGATTAGAATTGAGGCTCCCTATTCCAAATAAAATTCCCTTTCCATGGTGCTACATTCTCCCCCTACAAAGCTACAAACTACTACACAGTCCTGAAGATATTTTCAAGCAAAACCTTACTTGTCACATAACACACATATGCATGCGCGCGCGCGCACACACACACACACACACACACACACACACACATTCTAAGAATACCCAACTTCAATGTGGGGAGGAGGGTAGTGACAGGCTATAAAAATAAAACATTCAAGCAACTATGTAATTAATTCTGGAATTGTTTTCTATACTTAAATACTGAAGACAAAAAAAAAATACCAACAAACCCCAAATTTCCATTTTAGAATGCTAAGGGCACAGTGTGGTGTAGTGTAGCTGGATTTGGAGGCAAAATTGTGTGAAATTTAATCCCAGCTCTGACATCTATTACCAGTGTGACCTTGGATAAGTCACTCACCATCTTCTGAGTCACAATTCTTTCATTTATAAAGTGAAGATGTTCTAATGGCTGAGCTCTAAGGTTCTTTCTAGCCATATAATTGGATCCCTCTTCAGGGCATGTTGGAGAGGAGGAAGCTATAGTTTCCTTTTTATGTGAAACTAATCCAGGTAGGATGAAACCTTAGCCTCATTCACCTCAAATAGTTAAATTTGGAGAAGGATAGGGAAAAAATATGAATGCCATGCTCTTAGACTGGAAATTTTCAGGGGGATTTGATGGGCTTCTTGCATAGATTTAAATTTGTCTTGTTTTGTTTGACACTTATACATTGAATTGTCTTGAACAAGAATCACTTAACTGGCAATTTTCATGTTCTCAGAAGCCAAGCCATATAGTTTATTAGGTAGTGATAGGGTGATTCTTGATTCTAAATAAAGAATATTGTGTGTGCCTACAGAGGGTAGAGAAGGGGAAGACCACATTGAGAGAGAAAAATTGAGCCCTTAACCTATGAATCTGAAAAAACAAAGAAAACAGAAATGTACGTAATGTAATGTAAAAATGTATGTAAATTTGATGGAGTCAGCACTTCAAATTAAATAGCAATATTTTGGGCCCATATTAGTGCTTTTCCTCTTATGAGTACAAGACATTTGAATAGATTTGTTTCAGTCTCACCCTTTGAGGAAGCCACTCCTAGGTACACTCCCCAAGGATGTCATTGATAAAAAGAAAGGCTGCAAATACCTCAAAATATTTAGCACTTTTTTTGGGGGGCGGGGGTGAGAGGAGGAGAGCAAGGAACTAGAAACAGTAGATCCTCATCAATTGGTGAATGGTTATGCAAATTAGGCTACATAAATTAATGGAATATTACTGTGCTATAAGAAAAGATGATGGCTAGAAAGACATGGAAAGACCTACACAAGCTGATCCAAAGTGAAGTAAACAGGATTAGGAAAACAATGTAAACAAGGGATACAACAATGTACATGTTATAGACACAATCAGAACAATTCAAAATTAATTTCCCAAAATTGCAAAAAAATAAACAAGGCCCTGAAGAAGAAATTTGAAAAGATACTCCCTCAAACACATACACATGCAAGTTTTGTTTTTGTTGTTGTTTGTTAGTGTTTTTTTTTTTTTGGGGGGGGTGTTGATTTGTTTGGAGGATTTTTTTCTTCCTCTTTTTTCCTTTTTTCTTAACAAACTTTGTTAGAAGGGATAGATCTTCGGAAAGAGGGGGAAGAAAAGGAGGAGAAAAAAGAGGAAAAAGAGGGAAATCTAAGAGATGGAAACAAAACAAAACAAATCAATAGGACTCTATTTTAAAAATATTACTGGGAAGAAGGCTGCATTACAATATGGGATGTTACTTAAGGGACACAGAAGCTTCACAAACCACTTAGCTTCATTGTGTCTACAAAATGAAAATTTGAAAGGCTATCAGGTTTTATGTACTTGGAATCAACTCTCCAGATATTTGGAAACATGTGGATGCTTTTTATCATGTAAACATAGCCAATATTCATTGTAAAAACAAACAAACAAACAAAAAACCCAACTTTCCCTAATTTATTGCATCCAAAGATATGTTACTCAACCCAACAACAGCTAATTAGAAAGTTGTTTTCATTTGTATTTTGGTATGTAAAGTGTTGATTAAAGAGGCTGTAATGAAACTATTTAAAATATCTATTCTTAGATCTTGTTAATTTTTTTTTCTTCAAAAATGTTCTTTGTCATTTACAAGATACAGTTCTTTAACTGAGGCAACTTCTCTCTGAGACCCTACATCACACCACTGTTTGGAAACACCAGAGCCAATGTTCATGAACTTGTACATTTTCTACTGTATAAAAAAAAAGGTTTTGCAGCAAGAAGGAAAGAGAAATAGGCTATTCCGCATTATTAGATCTTGCCAGGTTTGGATGGGTGAAGCTGATTAACTGGTTTTGTATCAGTATCCATTAAAAAAGGTAAATAACTTTGTGCCAGTTCCTTCTTGGTATCCTACCCTCCCACTTTCCTCAGGAAGTGTAGGAGAAGCTTTCTGAAGGGGCAAAAATGTTGCAAGCTGCTTCTGTTGTCTTTTGTTTACTACCAAGCAATAGCTTTCCTTTATTCTGATCCTTTTCTATCTGGACTTCCTGCTTGGATTCTTGGCCCTTTACTCCCTGAAGAACTTACACTTTTCCCAATTGTATTCTAATTTCTACAGATATCTTAGTATCAGAGTGCCCACCTAATCTTTTAACCAGCCTTCTTGTATTCTCCTGCTTTGCACAGTAACTGAATTCTTCAGACTTCTATTTTCTTGATTTGTTTTAACCTATCTCTTTGTTCCCAACTTTAAATAAGCTTTCTGGGCTTTTATGGCATCTGGCTCTTTTCCAGACTGACCCATGTTCTGTAGCATACACACACACACACACATATGTACGTGTATGTATGTATATATATATGTATGTGTATGTATGTATATATATGTAGTTCTATAGTCCTAACTTAGTCTTCACTGCTTGTTTTGTACCACGTAGCACACTTCTCCTTAAACAAAAAGGAAATAACTCCTTCTGACTGGTGAAAAGCAAATAACATAACTTTTTAAACTTCCAGGAGCAACAAGCTGCTAGTCTAGCCAATAACATGCATCTTAGTTCCTAAGATATGCAGGGTAAAGTAATAGAGGGTAGGGATTCAAATTCAAAATGAAAAACAACCTCTCCCCTTGAAGAAGCTTACAGTCTACTGGGTGGGTTGGGATACAAAATAGAACTAGATAATTATATGCATGATTATTTGAGGACCTCACCACCATGATTATCAGGAAAGACATTCTGTGGGAGGTGACCCTTGAGCTGAGCTTTGAAAAAAGAAAGGGGGGCATCTAGGTAGGGCAGGACAGCTAGGTAGCACAGTGGATAAAGCACTGGCCTTGGATTCTGGAGGATCTGAGTTCAAATCCGCCCTCAGCACTTGACACTTACTAGGTGTGTGTTTTGGGCAAGTCACTTAACACTCATTAGCCCACAAAACAAACAAAAAATGAAAAAAAGAAAGGAATTCTTAGTGTAAACATGATGAAAAATAATATTTTAGACATGCAAAGGCATATAACCAAGAAATGGAATACCAAATTTGGGGAGAAAGCAAATAGGCCAATGTGGATGGAACACAGAATATGTGAAAGAGACCAATCTGAAAGGTGTTTGGGGGCAGATTATGAAGAGTTTTAAGTGTGAAACCAAGGACTTTAAATTTTAGCCTAGATAGCTATGATTTTCTTATTCTTCTGTTCCATGTACAAAATCAGGGACTCTGAGACCAAGGGAGGTTTAAAAAATCAAACTTAGGATCAATAGCCCTTAGCTAGAAGGGGTTTTAGAGGTAATCTATCTAATCCACTCATTTTATAGATGAGGAAACTGAGACATAGAGATGTTCAGTGAGTTGCCCAGAGTCACATAGCTAGTAAGCATCTGAAGTGAGATTTGAAACTTAAAGGTCTTTTTGACTCTGTGTCCAGTGCTCAGTCTACTAAACTTCACTAATAATTTTTCTTGGCCACCTTACAAAGTTGTGAAGATCAACGCAGATGACCCACAGGGCTTTATGAGCCATGGAGTATTCTATAAATGTCAGGTCTTAATCCAAGTGCTTAACAAATACATGTTTATTGACTGATTGATTCTTTGTCTCTAGTTTTAATTGTCATGGCCTAACTTAATCTACCTTCACATTTTCTGCTTTACTCTGTCCTCTCCTTTAAATCTGTGCTCTAAGTTGTCTTTCTTTGAGACTGATACCTACCACAGCAGGCAGAAAAACAAGCCAGAAAAGATCTCTGATTCAAAGTTCTCTTTGATGCTAGCACCTGTAACCCCCATTATTATATTCTATCACTTGATTGCTATACCCCTGGTTCCTGACTTATTTTCTGTTGTTGTTGTTGTTCATTTGTTTTTTTACTATTTGCCTTGCTTAGTAGATAGATACTTATTGTATCTGTAGGTTCTCCAATTCCAGATTGTTCTACTGACTTCAGAACTCTCTGACTCTTTTTAAAATAGAGATTGATGGTAATTCTATCTTACTCTATCTTTCTCAGGGGTTAGCAATGCTCTATCCTCAGTAGGTGCTTAACAAATATTTCTAGAAATCAAAGTCTTACCTAATCCATACTTTCACTCACATTTTAGAATTAAATTTTTTTCTTCATACCCCCAGTACTTAGCACAGTGCCTGGCACATTTAATATGGGTGAAGGATTGTAAGTATTATTTTTGTTTAAAACATTGCTCCAAAACATAAGCTTTAAAATACTAGTTGGTTAATATTAAGTGCAAGAACCTTGATAATAATTTATATTTCTCATAGAATACAAAATGCTTGTCCAGGAGTACATGAGGGTTTGAGTATACAGGCGTTACTTGAGCCTCAGGTAAATTATCTATCTTATAGATACATTTGTATGATTAAGAAATCACAGCTGTGGGCCAGCTAGGTGGTGTAGTGGATAGAGGCCCTGAAGCTGAGAAAACCTAAGTTCAAATCCAACGTTAGATACTTATGAGCTGTGTGATTCTGGGCAAGTCACTTTATCCCTTATGCCTCAAAAAAAAAAAAAAAAGAAAGAAAGAAAGAAAAGAAAAGAAATCACAGCCATCTGATAGCAATGGATGAAAAATAGAAAATTCAGGTTTTGTGAATTGTGAACAATTTAGCATCTGTATATACATTTGTAGTTTACAGATATGTGTTTTAGAAAGTAGGCAAATAAAGAACCGGAAGAAAGTAGCATTGTGAAAATCCAGCATGGAAATAATATCCACCATGAGAGGTGAACAGAAATATTAATTATTACAGTTTAGTCAAGAAGAAAGTCACATGAGAAAAGGTTACTGAATTTAGTAATAAAATAATAACTGGTGACCTTAGAAAGAAAAGAGAACATTCAGTTAAATGATGGGGTCAGAAACTGGGCCATAAGATTCTGAGAAACACATGGGATATTAAGAAGTAAGGGCAATGGGCATGGCTGTGGGGGGAAAGTGGCTATATGAGTGTAGGTAGCTTTTTTGAGACATTTGTGAAGGGATGACAATATAGAAGGATATCATTAGAGGAATGTAGGATCAAGGTAGTATACTGTGTGTGTGTGTGTGTGTGTGTGTGTGTGTGTGTGTGTGTGTGTGCAGATTAGAGTGTTTGTAGGTAGCAGAGAATAATCCAATGGATAAAGAAACATTGAAGATTAGAAAAAGGGATTAAACTCCCAGACAGAAAGAGGAAAGGTGCATAAGTAGACAGTTTGCTCTTGAAAGAAGAAAAAAAAATCCAAAAACTATTTTTTTTCTCATACTAGAGCAAAGAAGAAGAGAATGTATTGTGAATGTGAGGTGATTTGAAAATGGGAAGGAAGAGGGAACTCACAATGCATAATTCAGTAGAATTTGGGATTCATTTAATGGAGCTGAATAGATTGCTATTTTAACTAGAAATTTATATTTCTAGTAATTTAATTTTTTTCTAGAAAAATAATTGAATTGAGTGGAGGCAGAAAATGGGGAATAATGTAGCAACTTGAGCCTATAAGCATTCAGAAAGGAATTGAGGAAACACAGCCCTTGTCTTCATGGAGATTGGTGGCTGAATGGTTGGGGTTTGGAACCATATTGTGAAGGATGTTGAATACTAGCTCAAAGAGTTTATACTTCAGCTGATAATCAATGGGGAGAGTCAATGAAGATTTTTGACTGAGGGAGTGATATTATCACTATAAATTTTATATCTTTGTCCAGAAAGATGTAGACAATGTTTTAAATGAAAGAGTTAAAAAGATTCTAATATTTTTCTTTTTTTTCTGGGTAGAGATTTCTGATCCTTTGCTAATTACTGTTAATCCTCTCACTCTGGTACTTCATGACATACTAGCTTACAGTATGAACTTCAGAATAGATGAATATTAACAGATTCAATTCCACCATCAGCATGCTGAGAATTTACACACAGAGTTTCCATTAGCAATAATAAGGGTATTCGTGATACTTTTCCAGGCACCAATAAAGAAATATTGCATATACTGTGAAGACTGGACTTTTGTTCACATTTCTCCCCATGTGTCAATGGTTCATTGAGCCAGGTGCCATAGTTCCTCTGTGAATGTAGATGGCTTTTAACTTAGTTCAGTTTATAGCTATTGGATTTTCAATTAGGAACAATTGCCATTAAGGGAGGGATGGACGATGCAATGTTACTCTGTGAAATTTCTCTGTCTGTTCCAGTCTGTGTGTGTGTGTGTGTGTGTGTGTGCATATGTGTAGGAGATTCCTAATCAATCATGGTATGACATACAGAGAGTAATGCAAACTGGAAATAACTTCAAATACACAAGGACATCAAGTTTTTTTTTTTAAAATCATCTGTTATTACTAACTCCAAACCATGAAGAATATGGGTACTGTTGTGGTCCATATTGTTTTCTCTGCTCCTATATAGCATTTTCATCTATCCGCTTAGAAAATTATGCTCTTTCTTCAACTCCCAGCTAAGGATTTCCTAAGAATCACTCATGTCAACTCCAAGATATATTGCCACCAAGGAAAAAAAAAACCTTAGTAAAAAATTCTTTCTTTTTTTCACTGTTGAAATATACTCATTAGATCTAGGCTGTACGTACATAGTTCCAAAACACTAGTTGAAAAATGAAAAAAAATACAACCAGTTGTCTATATCATCTGTACAAGATATGGCAGATTAACCTCATTTCATTTTTATAGGGTTGCTAAATGGGGAGGTAAAAGAAATTAAAACCTAGTTTTCAGGGACTGGTAAAAGTTGCATATTATACATTTATGGACAAGATGAAGAAATATAGGCAGCATAATTATTGAGTTAAAGAGGTCTAGAATCAGACTGAGTAGAGGATTATTATCAAATTGAATAGTTTTTAATAGAGTGCTTCAGGTCTCTGCTCATGGCTTTATTGTGCTCAATAATTTTATTAATAATTTGGATAAAGTTATAGTTGGCATACTAATTAAATTTGTTGATATCCTGTGTCTGGGAGGGATAGTTTTTATGGGAATCCAAGCAATGATCTGAAATCATCTCAACAGGTTAGAATAATGAGCCAAATTTAATAAGATTTTTAATAAGTACACATATAAGGTGCTGTACTTGGATATAAAAAAAAAAAATTTCAAGTACAGGATTAGGAAGATGAGGATAGAAAGAACCTCATGTGAAAAGGGCTTGGGATGTCCATAGACTGAAAACACAATATGAATCAACCATGTAATGAGACAGACAAAAAAAAAAAAGAAAGAGAGAAAGAAAGGTAGGTATGTAGGTAGGAAGGAAGGAAGGAAGGATGGAAGGAAGGAAGAGAATATCCCAATACAAAATTTGGCACTATTAATAGAAATTTTCAATGAGAGTAATGATTATTCTACTATACTGTAGTCTAGGTACTGGTGGACCAGTCTTGAGTGGAATATTTGAGAAGGGACATTGACAAGTCAGAGTGTATCAAAAGTATCCAAAGAAGGGCAAGCAGGGTGGTTGTGAATTGGAAGTAATGTTCTATAATGTCAATTTAAAAAATTATAGATATTTAACTTTGGAAAAGGAAACTTTTGGGGTATTAAGGAAAAAATAATAAAAACTATCAAAGAAGTCAAATAGTCTACTATCTCTAATTAGAGGTCTTAAATCAGAGGGTACTTGTAGGGCATTTTTCATTCATGCTTATGGTGGATTTTGGAGTAGAATAAACCTGAGATGCTTTCCAATTATGAACTTTTATGTTTCTATGAAATAAATTCATTGAAATAATCATTTATCTTGGTGATGCATAAGCAACCTCTAAAAACTTGTTTTAAAAAGTGTAAAAAAATATTTAACCATGGGAAAGTCCAAGGTGTTCTCTGACATTTGTTCCTCTTGCCAGCAAAACTTAAGTCTTTTATGAAAAAAAATTCTAAAGTCTTAATATTTTGTGAAACATTTTCCAATTTTAAATAATTTGGGCTATGAATTTGGTTTTGATTTGGTTTTTCTCTGAATCATTTTCTTTTAAGATATTTAAATAGATCCCATATTTCCCCAGTTTTAATTATTTGGAAATTAAAACAATAAGTTTAATATTAGCTAAGTACATATGGCATTAAATAATGAGGAGGGAGAAAATAGTTTTATTAGTTGGCTGTGAGCCATCTTAATATTTAATTACAGAGTTAAATCAAAATGGTGCCACAGTGATCAAGATTGAGCCCTTCTATAAAGTAATTATCAGCATCAAACCAAGCTTTTTCATAATTACTGTACAAGAAGAATGTAGAAAAATTACTTAGGATACTTATGTCTAAAGCGAGAAAAGGAAAAATATAAAACTTCATCAGTTTATTAATCTCTGAATTGCATATGCACCATATTTGAACCTGGAGGTGTCCAATCATTTATTATCATGTCCAAGGATCTGAATTGTAGCATGTTGCAATGTGAGGTAGGACTTGGATTCTGCTTTCAGGGAAAGTGATAAAAAAAAAAAAAACAAGAATTGGACTATAGAAACATCTGAAGAGAGGACTGATGTGAATAAGGGAGAAAAACTAGAAAAGGACAGGTTCCTGATGATGCCACCAGAAATTATTATTAAGACTCCTAATATCTTGTGAAATTGCCTTTCTGTTTATTTTTTCTCCCTTTGGAGCATAGCAGAAAATTCTTAATTTATAAAAAAACAAAAGAAGAAGAAAGCATAGGAGGGCAGGGGAAAGGGTGAGTGAAGAAAAGGAACTGCATTCTCTTCCACCAGCAGTTGGTGAAAATCTAGTCTGGAAAGAGAGGAGATGGCAGCAAAAATCCAGAAGAGGGCATTGTTAAGCCAAATCCGGGTGCTTTCTAATGGAGATACTGTGAGGTCAAGGTAAGAAGTCAGCCCTAGCAAAAGGAGAACAACTTAGCCCTGCAAGGTCACCTGTTTGATCTTGTGGAGTCATTCTGGACTCAGGCAGAGTCTAGAGTTAGAAAGTGACAGGCAAATGCAAGTTGTGCTATATCTAGAGGGAAGAATAGACTCAGTTTTTGTACCTGATTTCTTGAACAATTCTTTGACATGGAACATATACATTCAGCCTTGTCACACATGGCAACTGTGTTACCCCATCGATGCTTAGAAAGTTTAACCCATGAAAAAAGAAACAGTAATTGGAATCGTAATTGTTTTCAAATAGGAAAAAGAATAAACAGCTCTAGGCCTATTATTCCCTACCAAATAGGAGGAATCCTGAGCTGCAAGACAACAATTTTATAAATCATAA
The DNA here is from genome assembly GCF_019393635.1 of Dromiciops gliroides. Taxonomy (NCBI): domain Eukaryota; kingdom Metazoa; phylum Chordata; class Mammalia; order Microbiotheria; family Microbiotheriidae; genus Dromiciops; species Dromiciops gliroides. Next base: position 169,436,418 of record NC_057863.1, read on the forward strand.
GCAAGAGGTTTCTTCTGTGACTATTGTATTAGACCTGAATTTGGAACATTTCTAAATCTGTCCTTCACAATAAATTGTACTATATAAAGGACATTAGGTTTCGTTTAAGTTGAGCAACACACAAACACACAAACATATAAACTATTGAAATGACTTGCTGATTTCTGTCAATCAACTGGTTCTTTTAAAAACACTTTAAAAATTACTTAGGGCTTTGCTCCAATATATTTCAATTAAACTGTTTAAAATTCAGCAGGTAGTTCTCTATTAAAAAGGAACCACATGGTTCCTTTTTGTTGCACATAGAACTTTGGTCATTCAAATAATATACTCTATTCAGCCTTTTTTTAAAGAATGGATCTTCAGATATCACAGTTCTTTTAGAGTAGGATGTGCCAATAAATGGATTACTTTATAAGGCATTTTACTAGAGGGTCTATGTGTGGTTGTCTACCTCCTTTGTACACGTAGACCAGGAAATTCATTGAATTTATAGGCAAAAGGTAAGTGAAAATAAAAGATGTTAGAAAGGTTCCTCTATTTTGCATTTCACTCAGTTATTAAAGAACAGGTACAGGTTGGAATCAAATTAAAAAGAAGCTACTGAAATACTGCTTCAAGGCAAGGGAATGGACTAAATGACTGACCTTGAGCAAAAGGGCCATTGTGCCTTATGAGTGTCTGAGGCAGAGATAAATTTCTCTTAAATTCCTAATCCCATGTTTATTTTTCATCTATTTTATCATTAGCAAAAAAGCATTTATGCACCTGAACACTTATTTCCAGATTTCCTTTTTAATCCTCTAAAGTTCTTTTTATTTGGACAATGTATAATATCAAATGAATTCAAATGAGCTCTGATCAGATGCTTTCAATTTGTTTTATAAAGTAGGCACCTTTTGTTAGTTTTGCAAAGCAATTTTAATAGCTTGTTTTTACTATGATATATATTGTCCATGACACATTTTAGAAAAGAAAGCTGAATATTACAACAAATGATACTAATAAAACATACTGGGCATTGAATTCTACAAGTAGCCACTTAGAACAGTGAAATCTAGGCACAAAGATGAAACAACTGAAAATATAATGCATGAAGAAGTAGTTTCTTAATAAATAAAAGCAATGGGCAAATAATACCTTAAACAAGATATGCCACATATCCCAAAGATTAATTCAATTAGCATTATATAAATGTTCTGTGAAAACTGAATTACCTCCCATCTCACAGTTTGAGATAACATCCTGTCATCCATCATCGCTGGGAAAATCATGGGTTCCACAGCCCAATTCACATCTAGGTAATTATGCCTAGCTAATAAGAAATGTCAAGGAATAAATATATTCCCCAGTACTAATTCGGAACATATTCTAAGCTTGAAACTTAAACCTCTTACAGCTTCATGTTAAAGAAAAAATGCTTAAGCCAGGATGCATCAAACAGTTGTGTAAAATGGAATGTTTGAATAATATAGGTATATTTCCTAATTTTCTAAATTTGTCAATGCCTTCTTTAATTTGCTGGATCCCCATGGTACATTTCTATGACTACAAGTATTTTGAAAGGAAATTGCATGAAGAACTTATTAACACTTTACTTCTTTTCTGCGAAGGACTCAATTCCCATGGCAGAGGCAATGTGTGTGAAGAATTAAAAAGTAAGTACAAGAAATGAAACTTCTATGTTCCCAACTTGCAAACCCACATATAGAATTTATACACATACACACACACATATATACATACACAAATACATGTACACATGTATAATATACATATATTATATAGAATTATATACCTTTTGGACAACCCACTCTGCTCTGTTGAGAGACCTTTTTACACACTCATTAAATGCCAGTCAGTTGCCAGGGATACAAGTAAATTGCCTGAGGTCTAGGGAGGCCCAGAAGTCCAAGAATCTTCAAGAACAGAACACAACCCTCATTCTTGTGAGAACATGTGACTCACATATTCTACAATATACATTCCCCAGTCTATTCTTTTAGGGGATACTGATACACCCATTCACCCTCATTACATTAGGAACTATGAAACCATCTATCTTTGATTTACCCCAAATTATAAATGATAGCTATAGGAAAGCTTTTTTTATTGTTCCCCCAATGTAGATAAAAACTTGTCTAAATAGCATAGTAATCTGAATGTGACAAAAAGAAATAATACTTCCCCCCATTTCTTTTTGCCATTATAAAGTTCTTCTCTTCCAACTCCAGTGGTTTTTTCAAGCTGTGTTTAAATACTTTAAGTAGAAGTTCCACTGATATGAATAGATGTCATGCTGAATTTGAAAGTTCAGTCACATGTACAATCTAAATTCTCTTTTCTCCTATAAGCTATTATTTGGGAGATTGCACATGTTTAATTCAGCAAATGATATAGACCAGGGTATGCTGAGGGAGCAACTTGTGTTTGCATTCATTAATATGTATTGCAACTTAAATATTTTCGTTTTTAAAATATGCCACTATATTGCAAATTCCCTGCTAAATTCTCTCAGCACTTCAACATGCATTTCATGATATCTCAAATGGCAGTGAATTCATAAGGGTTTGAACTCCTAATTCAAATTATTTAAACCAAAATTGGACCTCTTACCATCAGTTCAAATCTCTCAGAAGAGAAATAGCTGCTAATTTGAGCCATAATTATTTCATGAGAGAAGAGACTTGAAAAACCTTCTAAGACTTTAAATAAACTAACTACCAATTTTTAGCTTTAGCTAGTGCAGCAGAAAGACGACTATCTTTAGATTCAGAAGTGTTGGGTTTGAATCCCAGGTCTACCATCTGATGGCTGCATATCCTTGGACCTGGATCTTGCTTTCCTGATCTGTGACATGAAGGGTTGGACTCTGTGACCTCCAAGGTTCCTTAATACCAAATCCATGTTTTCCCCTTTTCTCTGTATTTTTCTGGTGATGCTGTATGACTGTGAGTCATGGAACACCACAGTCTCTGATGAATTACAGTTGAGGATCTCTCAAAGCCAATGAAGAAGCATGCAGTGGATATAAGTAGGCCAGAATGCATTGCAAATGGGATTAGGAAGGAGAACTGGTAAAAAAAATAGCATGCATTATGCATGACTGAAAGAGAAGATGGCCTTGTCATATAGTAAGCGTGATGGAATCCCGTTACACACATAGATAGCCCATGTGCTCCACTCTATCCTTGAAATGTAAAAAGAATCCAAGGGAGACCCTCGGCCCTTGTGTTCATCTATTGCAGGACATGCACAGAGTCAGATGGTTTGGGCAGGCATGGAAGATCTGCATCACTGGAGGTGTCATCTATGTTTTGTACCTCTGCCAAAACGAAGGTAGGTTACAGAGGAGCTACCCACATGCATGAGATCACAGACTAATTGGCACACTAAAGTACTATTATACCCAATTACCAGTTTGAATTCTTTAAGATAAGTGGCAGGTACTCATTATGTATTCAGTAAAAGTTTTTTGGTGGCATCGATACATTCTAGTGTTTCTTTTAACAACTCAGCACTTAGGTCCACCAGACTTTCAAAGGGCAAATGTGTTCTTTCTATGAAAAAAAGGACAGGACAATAGAGAAGAAACCTGATGGAATGTAATTACCCACTTCCTGGACTAAAAATGCCTTGCAAAATTATAATCATAAATGACAGAGCTAGAAAAGACCTCATTGAGAACCTAGTCAGTTCTCTCATTTCACAACTGAGAAAACTGTGACATGGGAAGTCTAGTCCAAGCTCTCACAGTTATTATCCGTGATGGTACTATAGCCAAAGTCTTAGAGGAATTCTCTTGTTCATCTTCATAACTTTAGACAGAATCATGTTTAAACCATAAAAGGGAGATGAGATTTGTCATATTTTTAGAATTGGCAGAGGAAAACTCTTTTCTATTCATTCTTATTTCATTGTTTAAAAAATGCTCATAGCTAGGATGCTTTTCTTTATAAAGGATACAAATTCCACATACTCATGTTTTAGCAGTTTACTTATTCCATACTTGCTACAACTGAAGAATATCTGTTCAATATTCTCTCATATGAAAACGCACTATACATCGAAAGACCTAATTAAATTACCTTTCAGTTGGTTTCCTTTCCTCCATGCCAAAAAATGAATTTTGGCTTTCATCAGAAGGCTTATTTCCCAACCACTTAATGACATTTATGATTCTTCAAATTTTCTCCAACCTGTTCATATTCTTCTTCTGTAATTGATCTCAGAATTAGGCAGAATATTCAATTAAGGATCAGTCAAATGCTGAATATCACAGAAGAATTATATCCTGGCTTCTATAGGCTATAATTCCCACTTATCTTTTTCTTTAATGTAGTACTACATAGTCAAATTGTTAGACATTTTAGTCTAGGTCTACCTACCAGCTGGACCTAGTTAGAAGTAACTAGCCTTTTGATAACCTATCACCCTGACAGAACTCAAGGCTCCTAGAATATTGTTATTGTTTTTCAGGTGAAGTAGACTTGGTAGAGAAAGCAAACTGACAAATTGAACAGAGAAAAGGACATGATGTGGTCATGCATCATGGTTTTTTGCATGGTTTTTTGTTTGTAAAAGACCTGGGGTTTATACATATCTCTTCTATTAATCTGGTGCCAGATCAATTAACTCTATCCTAATTTTAACACTGGTAAAATTAGAGCTCTAATACTTACCATAGATGATTAAATTTTTTGGATTGACCCCAAGTTAATTATTTCAAATACTTTTTTCTTCTTCACAAAAGAGGCCACAATCTATAGCAATACTGTCTTGTGATATCTGATGGCGGATTTTGTACTTATGTAATGTTCAGGTCTACATGTCCCAGGAGTTGCTAAGCATGAAATATGCTATTATAAATCTAAAGGCTTTTTCATTTGTAATTTAGACATGGCTCATCACCTACACAAGAGAAATAGTGTGAGGCTTAATATGATCTATTCAGGGATATGCTTTGAGCACCCTGGAAGAAAGACAGTCAATAATTGTTTTATTAAATGGCTTATTTATGCTATGAGTTACTTCTTTGAGATTGCACATTAAAATATAAAGACTATTAAGACTATTAAAGGGCATTTGAAGTGGGGAATCTCTGAAAGCTATATGTTTTCATTTTTGTATTTCTACTTAGTCATATTTTTAAAAAATAGCTTATTTTGTGGTACAACAGTCCTTTCTTATATACACATAAATGTATGTGATAAAATTGTAGCTTTATGTATATGATTTATGTATAAAAATCAATACTTAACAGCAAATAACTTATGGGCAATTCATCTAATTACACACTTTTAAATGGTTTCGTATTCAGAATGGCAACTAACTAATAAAGAAGATTATAACCTAGAGAGGTGAAAATGTGAAAGATATTCTCATAGCAGTTACACACATATTTACAAAAGCATAATCCTTAACTCAAATGCAAAAGAGAATATTCACATGACCACAATCCCCAAACCTTTAGCAAGCAAGCCAATTTAGTACTGAATAAGTCTGTGGGGGTTCTCCTAAAAGTTGTAGAATCTTTGCAGAAATGCAAAGCTGCTGCCTGAACAATCTAATATCTATTATTTATAATCAGGGCTTTCATGAGCTCAAAAACAACAAGTTTTACCAGTACAACTCCATCTTCCAAAAGTGAACAGAACAACCATATATTATTTTAGTTATATTAATAGTGTTTTTTCTTAGTGTTCATGTGCTCAGCAGGTGGTATCAGAATTGTTTAGGTAACTCCTGAGAAAAGAAGAGTCCAAAGAGAAATGTGGGGAGATGGTTTAAACCCATAAATTACAAAACAAAAACAAAATAATTTAAAAATAATCAACTAACTATATGAATGCAATTTTACCATCCATTTTCTCATTTTCCCTATTATAGCATAAACTTGGAGATGTTTAGTGGATTTCCACTCATGATAATAATTTAGGAAGAAAGGACCAGGACAATGGAGCTGAATCCACTGGGGGGGGGGGATAGTTTGGATTTCTTTTGTTTTAGCCTCATGTTTTTTAATGAATCACAGGAAAAAATGCAAAAATTGATTTGATAATCCTCTTCTAAAAAAAAGAATGGACTTGATTTCAAGCATCCATTCATATGTAGTTTAAGTCCACATTTCTAGTTAATGAACATATATTGGCATGACAAAATTATAGCATATATATCTAAAACCACCTCAAGACATTTAATTACCTGATTGTCAGAAAGGTCAAGCTAACATGAAATAGGATAAAGTTGGAAAGACAGTGGTGAAGTTAGTTCGAAGTACATTTTAAAATATGCCTAAATAGGGGCAGCTAGGTGGCGCAGTGGATAGAGCACCGGCCCTGGAGTCGGGAGGACCTGAGTTCAAATCTGGCCTCAGATACTTGACACTTACTAGCTGTGTGACCCTGGGCAAGTCATTTAACCCCACTTGCCTCACCCAAAATACAAACACACACACACAACCTTAAATAGTGCAGACTTAATGGATCTGGCCATCTTTCTTTTACACATATACACATGCACACATGTGATAATCACATAGTTATAAAATATTAACAATGAAAGTTATCTTAAAGCCTGCCTTGTTAAATGCCACCATTTTAAAGATAAGGAAACAGCCATTTTTGTTTTACAAAATTAATGGGCAAAGACTTGCAATTTTTGAAAAGAAAATCTTCCTGATATATTTGGTCACTTTTTAGCTGCCCAGTGGATGGAAGAGCAAGAAAATATAGTTTCAAGATTAGCCACAGAATAGAATGAAAAGGATTAGAAAATAACACTAGAGACTTCTCATTAATTACTTGTGAGTATGTAGGTGCTTTTGGTGCCAAACTGGCCAGAACCATTCAGGAAGAGTTTTTTGGTTATACTATAATATAACATAATGGTTGATAATTAAGTAAAAAAAACAACCCTCAAGTCTAGGGATAAAAAATACCAAGATTAGTAGTGATTGATAACAATTAAGGATTAGTAAAAAGATTACTAAAAAGAGTCTAGATACTTTAAAAATATCTCTAGAATAACAACTTACTTATTAGGGGTTACCTTCATCTGGTTTTAATAAAGAATGATATTTTTTATCTAAAAAATATAACTGAGTAGAAAAGAATACCTAGTCCCAAATATATAGTAAGTATTTAAAAATGCTTTTCAAGTAAATGATCAATAAATTTTCCCCCTTTCTTAACCATGCCTACAGAATACTATTACTATGGCTCCTCGGTCACATTTATATAATGGATACTACTTTATAATTTGCAAAGTTCTTTAGATTCGTTATCTCATTTGATCAAAAACATTTGGCAGAATCTTACATAATATCCCTGTTGGAGAGATGAAGAATGTGAATTGGATAAAAAAGCATAATTAGGCTAGTTCAGAATTGATTGACTGGCTAGACCAAAAGAGTGTTGATTTTGTTTTGTTTTGGTTTGCTTTGGTTTTTTGCGGGGCAATGAGGGTTATTTGACTTGCCCAGGGTCACACAGCTAGTAAGTGTCAAGTGTCTGAGGCTGGATTTGAACTCAGGTAGTCCTGAATCCAGGGCCAGTGCTTTATTCACTGCACCACCTAGCTGCCCCAAGAGTGTTGATTAATGGATTGCTTTGTCTTGGAGAGGTCTTCAGTAGCTTTTCTCATGGTTTTGTCTTTAGTTCAATTATATTCATTTTTAATAGTATAATATTGGGAAAATTGAGGAAGGAAAGAACACTAATATGGAAATCAGGGAAGCTTCACTGAGGATGTGACACTTGAATTGAGCCTTGAAGGAAAGGAAGGATTTAGAGAGAAGGATATGGGAAGTGAGTACATTATAGATATGAGTAAATTCTAGTTACATTAATTGTATAGTATATAAAACAATGACTATGATAATCCTACTGAACCTCACCCCATGATCTTCAATAGCCAAGCCATTCTCATAAATTCAATTTAGTCAATGTTTATAAAGAATTTTCTATGTTCAAAATGTGGAGATAGTAACTGGATCAACACCATTTATATACCTGAAGTTGACTCTAATTACAACCTATGTATTTAGGAGGAAATGACATTTTAAGCCTTGGACTTGCAAGTCCAAACTTATAAAGCACTGATAAATATCCAATTCATTAATGATAAGGCATACACTTTAAGGTATTTTCACAAAATGGTGATAAGTTTGAGCTCATTTGTCTAGCCAGTCTTATACATTCTCTCTTATGCCTAGACAATGATTGGATGAGTATGAAATCCATGTTCTCTCTAATAGATTACAGGAGGATTTGTAGGACAATTTGCAAAATGATGCATAGAAGGGTATAAACCCTATCTCTTTCTGAGTTTGGGCATATCACACTTGGGCCTCATAAAACAAAGCAGGAATTGCACTATAGCTTTATGCATAATGGGAGTCCAATGAGAAAAATGGATGGAGTGTTTTGCCTGCTCTTCCTTGTCTATGACAGTTTGCTTTGTAAGGCAAGTAGGCCTGGTTATTTTCAGATTTCTGAGTCTATTATAATCTAATTTCTTAAATGGATGCCTTTACTATGTTGACTTCTTAAATTTTAGGTAATTATAAAAATGAATTACAGCTATGATTCTGTGAAAGTAACTACCCTAAGAACATTAACATATAAAAAAGCCTATGTATCAGATTAATTAATAATTTGTAGCTATTTTGTCTTTGGCTTCCTTCTAAGAGCACCATAGAAATTTAAAACTAGGTTATTTATTATATTGGCATCCTGTAGAGGTCTAAAATATGCATTTTAAGTCACTCTTAACCAAGTCAAGGGGGCCTAAAATCTGACCCCAAAATAATGTCGAGATTAAACTAAAAATTTAAATTTTAAGCAGTTTCCTATAACAACTTTAGCAAAAAAATAAATCACCTTATTACCTTTTTCCTCTTAAAAATGAAATATACCCACTAAAGAAGTCCCAGATTACCTACATACGTGACCAGTATGACTAAGCCAGGGTTCTGCCTAGACTGTGTCAAGATTTTGTAATATATCATGAACCTGAGTCACTGATTTTCTCACATCACTAGCTTTTGGACTGGGAGCAAGTATAGAGTCACACCACCAGGTACTTAGGTCAAAAAACTGCTAGCTAGCAAGAAATGTTCATAGCTATGGTAAGTTAAATAACCCAGATCCATTGAAAAGACAAAGAAAAAACCCACCTGACCAAAACAAAGTAAAATAAAACACCTATGACCCAACCGACAACATTCATAAGTTGACAGAAAGTTTCATCAAATCTCTATTTTCAGAAGCTTGTCCCAGAGCACAAAGGTTAGTGAATATGATAACAAAATTTATCTCTTAAAGCCAGATTGTTACAGAGTATGACGACTGCTATCTATGGAAAGATTACATTAATTAGCTGACCTAGAATAATTACCCACTATACAAAATTTAGAAAGTTCACTTTGTTAGACAAAGTCAGAAATCAATTACAGGCCTCAAGGTAAGGTTCACATACTCAGGATCTGTTAGAAGCCACAATGAACATTCTAATAATTTACATAAAAGTCATATAAAATACATTTAGTAAAAGAAACTCTTAGAGGACTAAGGGAAAGTGGACAATTATGGCTCAGTTACATTAATCCCTTAAGAGCAAAAGCCTTTAAGAATAGGACAACAGATCTATTATTGTAAGGAACCTTAAGTGAGCAGCACATTTTTTTTCTTGATTAAGTAGTGCAGTTTGATGAAATTGGCAAAATTTATCGATAGTTTTCGTGTTGCAGAGATATAATCAATCCATGTATAAAATGTCAAAGTAGTTATTTGGAAAATTAAACAATGGTTTGGTTATTTTGACTACATGATTTCAAATAACTACTCCATCATTTCATTTTGCTGAGTTTGCTCAACTCACTCTGGCCCAATACTGCAAACCAATATTTTCATTTTAAAAAAGAGGAAAATGGAGGGTAAATGACTTGCCTAAGTTTGTCCAGCATTTGAATTTGGTCCTCTGACTCTACAGTAACTAATATTTCCATGCTGCTCTTTTCCATATTGAACCATACTGCCTCCTAAATTCTTTTTTTTTTTTTTTTGTGGGGCAACGGGGGTTGAGTGACTTGCCCAGGGTCACACAGCTAGTACGTGTCAAGTGTCTGAGGCTGGATTTGAACTCAGGTACTCCTGAATCCAGGGCCAGTGCTCTATCCACTATGCCACCTAGCTGCCCCCACCTCCTAAATTCTTGAATGATAATTCCCTCCACCTGCCCATTGATGACAGAGTAAATTTTAGGATTATAGACATTATTCAGATAGGGAGCCCAGAGGCCACTTATTATATTTTCATTATTTTATTTTATTTTATTTTTGCAGGGCAATGAGGGTTAAGTGACTTGCCCAGGGTCACGAAGCTAGTAAGTGTCAAGTGTCTGAGGTCAGATTTGAATTTAGGTCTTCCTGAATCCAGGGACATTGCTTTATCCACTGTGCCACCTAACTGCCTCTTTACTTATTATATTTTATAACTTATCTTTCTCATTTCAAATCTGGCCTCAGATACTTATTAACTATGTAATCCCAGAAAAGTCACCTAACCATGTTTTCTCATCAGTAAAATGAGCTGGAAAAGGAAATAGGAAGCCACTCCTAGTATTTCTCCCAAGCCCCAAATGAGGTCATGAATAGTGGAAAAATACTGAAAAATAACTGAACTACAACAAAAAGCAAGGACAAGATGGATTTATAAGTGAATTATACCAAACACTAGATAATCTAATCCCAATATGCTATCCCAATACTCTATCAAGTACGTGAAAAGGTATGTAAAGAAGGTGTCCTATTAAATCCCATTTATGAAATATTGCTCTGATACCTAAATGAGCAAAACAGGATTAGCAAATACAGAGAAAGTAAGCTATAGACCAATTTCCTTAATGAATATTGATGCAGATGTTTAAAATAAAATACTAGGAAGGATATTATAGTAATAAATGACAAAGATCATTACAATATGACCAGTTGTGCCAGTTTGGTTCAATATCAGGAAAACTATCAATATATTTGACCATGTCAACAACAATAGCAACAAAAATTATATTATTATCTCAATAGATGCAGAAAAAGCCTTTGAAAAAATATACATATCCTTGTTAGAAACACTAGAAAGCAGAGTAATCAATGGAACCTTTCTTTTAAAACGATAAGTAGTATCTAATGACAACTAAGAGCATTATTTATAATGAGCATAAACTTAAAGCCTTCACCTGAGGAAAAATCGGCACACTAATGCATTGTTGGTGGAATTGTGAACTTATCCAACCATTCTGGAGAGCAATTTGTAACTATGCCCAAAGGGCTATGGGACTGTGCATACCCTTTGACCCAGTAATACGACTACTAGGTCTGTATCCAAAGAGATCATAGAAAAGGGAAAAGGACCCACATGTACAAAAATATTTATAGCAGCTCTCTTTGTGGTTGCAAAGAATTGGAAATTGAGAGAATGCCCATCAGTTGGGGAATGGCTAAACAAGTTATGGTATATGAATGTAATGGAATACTATTGTGCTGTAAGAAATGAAGAGCAGGCAGATTTCAGAAAAAACCTGGAAAGACTTAAGTGGACTGATGCTGAGTGAAGTGAGAAGAACCAGGAGAACATTGTACACAGAAACAATAACAATGTGTGATGATCAACTGTGATAGACTTGGCTCTTCTCAGCAGTACAGTGGTCCAAAGATAGTTCCAAAGGACTCATGATAGAAAATGTTCTCCACATCCAGAAAAAAAAGAATTGTGGATTCTGAATGCAGATTGAACCATACTGTTTCTACTTTTTGACTGTTTGTTTTTCTTTTTTAAAGTTTTCCCCTCACAATATGACTAATGCAGAAATATGTTTAATGTGATGGTACATATATAACCTATATCAGATTGCTTTCTGTATTGGGGAGAGTGAAGGGAAGGAAGGGAGGGAGAAAAATTTGGAACTAAAAATCTTATAAAAAGGTTGAAACCTATCTTTACATGTAACTGGAAAATAATAAAATACTTTTATGATAAAAACCCAACAACTTGAAGCCTTCTGAATGAGGTCAGGGGTGAAGCAAAGATGCTTCTTATCACCACCACTATTCAATATTGTACTGAAAATGCAAGCTGTAGCAATTATACAAGAAAAAGAAATGGAATGAATACAAATAGGCACTGAAGAAATAAAACCATCACACTATGCAGATGATATACTTAGAGAACCCTAGAAGATCAACTAAAAATGAACTGAAGCAATTAACAACTTCAGCAAAGTTGTAGAATATAAACTAGAACCATACAAATCATCACTATTTCTATATACTACCAACAAATTCCATTAGGAAGATAAAGAAAGAGAAATTCAATTTAAAATAACTTCAGATAACATAACATACTTGGGGGTCTACCTGCCAGGACAAACCCAGAGATTATATAAGCACAATTACAAAACATTTTTCACACAAATAAAGATAAATTTAAACAATGGGTGAAATATTAATTGTTCATAGATAGGCCAAATCAATATAATAAATATGACAATCCTACCTGTTAATTTACTTACTCAATTCCCTATCAACCAAAGTACCAAATAAATATTTTGTAGAGTTAGAAAAAATAGTAATAAATTCAGCTGGAAAAAAAGAGCAAGAATATAAGGGAATCAGAGAACAAAAATGTCAATGGAGGTGACTTAGCAGTTCCAGGTGTCAAACAATATTTAAAAAGTAATAATCACTAAAATAATCTAGTTCTGTAATGGCTCAGAACTAGGGTGGTAGATCAGTGGAATAGATTAGGTACACAATACACATTAGTAAATGACCATAATGATCTATTGTTTGATAAACCCAAAGATCCAAACTTTGGGGGGAAGATGTCACATTTGACAAAAAATTTGCTGGGAAACCTGTAAAGCAGTTTGGCAGAACGTAGGCATAGACCTTAACCCAAAATAAGCTCAAAATGGATAAATGATTTATATGTAAAGGGTGATGGTCACATGAAAAAATACTTGAAATCACTACTGATAGAGAAATGCAAATTAAAACATCTATGAGTTATCACCTTACACCTATCACTTTCTCTAACATGACAGAAAAGGAAAAGGACAAATGTAGGAGGAGATGTGGAAAATGCAGTGTTGTTTGAGTTGTGAACTGGTCCAACCATTCTGGAGAACAATTTGAAACTCCACTCAAAGGGCTGTAAATATGTGTATATACTTTTACCCAGAAATAGTACTACTAAGTCTGTATTCCAAAGAGATTAAAGAAAAGAAAAAACTACCCATTAGTACAAAAATATTTATGGGGGCAGCTAGGTGGCATAGTGGATAGAGTACCAGCCCTGGATTCAGGAGGACCTGAGTTCAAGTCCGGCCTCAGACACTTGACACTTACTAGCTGTGTGACCCTGGGCAAGTCACTTAACCCCAATTGCTTCACCAACGCCCCCCCAAAAACAAACAAACAAACAAACAAACAAAAATATTTATGGCAGTTATTTTAGTGTTAGAAAGGAATTGGAAATTGAAGGAAGGGATGTCCATCAATTGGGGAATGGCTGAACAAGTTGTGATGATTTCCTGGAACGCATTGTGCTATAAAAATGATGAACAGGATGGTCTCAGAAAAACTTGTATGAACTCTTGCAAAGTGAATGAGCAGAACCAGGAGAACATTGTACACATCAACAGCAGTGTTGTAGTGATGGCAAATATGAAAGACTTAGTTATTCTTATCAAGACAATAAACCAAGACAATTCCAAAGGAGTTAAGATGAAAAAATGCTATCTACCTCCAAAGAGAGAGCTGATCTCTACAAATGTAGATTAAACATACATTTTTTGCTTTATTTTTGTTTTGTTGTTGTTGTTGTTTTGTTGTTTCATTTTGTTTTTGTTTTCTTTTGTAACAGGGCTCATATGGAAATACAGTTTGCATATCTTCACATCTATGATCAATATCAAACTGCTTGTCTTCCAAGGATGGAGAAGGGTGGGACAGAGGGGGAGAATTTGGAATTCAAAATTTTTAAAAATTGTTAATTTTTACATGTAACGGAAATATTTAATTAAATAAGTAACATTAAAAATATCACCAGTTGGTGGAATTTAAGGTTACATAATCATTGGAAGAATTTCAAGGGTACTTGTATTAACTGTAAAGTACTTACTTTGTGTCATCTGGGAAGTAACTGCTAGAGTGGTTTATTAAGTGACTTGTCTAGACTCACAAAGTCATGAGGAGTCAGAAGCAGGACTTGAACTGGTTACTTTCTAATCTGAAACTCAGCTCAGTCCTGCTTCTGACTCAATTAATAAATCAATGGAACAAGTATTGAGAACATATAGCTATACCTTTAAGTAAAGAGCCAGGGTTTGTCAGTTAGTGAAGAGGGTGGTATTAACATTTTACCTATGTATCTTTCAGTTTTTATTGGAATACAAAGGCAATTTGATAAAGTCCTATGCAAATAGATTACATTATTGTTTTCAGTAGTAATTACCCAACTTCTCCTCTTCTGACTCTGATGGGTACAGTCACTGCTTTGGAACAAGAGCTCAATTTTCCTTTGGTCTATCGTAAGATTTAAAATTGGAAGGGACCACCTGTGAGATCATCTAATTCAGCCCTTATATTTGCAGATCAAGCATTTGAAGCCCAGACATGCTTAAAGTCATAAAGGTTAAAAGACATGGATTCAGGATTGAAACCTAGGTCTCTATTCCAAATCCAATGAGCTCCCTCACCCCACCACACACACAATATTCTGCCTCACAAAAGGCTTACCTTTATGTTGTTGAAATGATATCTAACCCCTAAGTCATTGGCTAAATAATCATTTATAATTGGATTTAAAGAAGCCTTATTTAAAAAAAAAATCCCAGGTATGCAAGAATCTCTATGCCATATCTATGGTATATGAGTCATAAAATAAGCCCATGTTATAAAGGTAATTCCTAGAAAATCCTTGAGTTCTGGACACAATAATAAATTTATATCACTGAGGTGATTATTTTGAATTGATTGTTTCAATTAGTAAAATAAAACACAATGTTTTAATTCTTTCAAACAATCCATTTCAGTGTTATATTCTATATGTATGAGCCTATACAATACAATACAATACAATATAATATAGTACAATACAATCTAATCTAATCTAATCTAATAATCAATCTGACTAAAATTTCCCCTTTTCAACTCTCTGTTTGGGAGTCATGTAGACACAATCCAAAAATGAACACATTTTTCTTCTCTCAACAAATGAATTAATCTCTAAAAAGACACAATACAAAAAGAGTTTATATGTTTAGATGTTGTCTAATCAAGGCTCCTTATTTTGAGGAAGCTAAGGTTAAGAGAAAGAAGTTATTTTAACCAAGATCACACAGGTAGTATGTGGCAAATTTGGGATCCAAATCCAGTTCTCTTTCTATATTTCATATTGTTACAGTTGACTCCAAAGTGAAAAATAAACATCATTCTATAGATAGTCATTTCAATTTACAGTCTTCCTAATGGGCATGAGCAAAAAGACCACCCCTGCAGCTCATTCAATTATATGTATTGTAGAGGATGAAATAGAGAAATTTGATTAATTTAGTAAAATAACTTAAGCCAAGTCAGTATATTACCAATAATTTATTTTTTCTTTAGAAATGTCATAAGGGGCAGCTACGTGGTGCAGTGGATAGAGCACTGGCCTTGGAGTCAGGAGTACCTGAGTTCAAATCCGGCCTCAGACACTTAACACTTACTAGCTGTGTGACCCTGGGCAAGTCACTTAACCCCCATTGCCTGCAAAAAAAAAAAAAAAAAAAAAAAAAAAAAAAGAAATGTCATAAGTTGGGGCAGCTAGGTGTTGCAGTGGATAAAGCACCGACCCTGGATTTAGGAGGACCTGAATTCAAATTTGGCCTGAGAGACTTGACACTTACTAGCTGTGTGACTACTTAACCCTCATTGCCCCACAAAAAATTGTCATTAATAACATCAAAAATACATATGAATGGAAAAAGTCTTCCCTACTACCTCCTCACTTCCCAGCTGAAAGTATTCTGTCCATTTTACTTTGTTGTAGTTCAGTAATTTTTCAGTTGTGTCTGACTCTTTGTGACCTTATTTAGAATTTTCTTGGCAAAGGTAATGGAGTGGTTTGCTATTTCCTTCTCCAGTTCATTTTACAGATGAGGAAAATGAGGCAAACAGGATTAAATTATGTTCTTGGGGTCACACAGGAAGTATTTGAGGTTACATTTGCATTCCAGAAGATGAGTCTTATTGACTACAGATATCTATCTACTGTGTCAAGTAACTGCCCCTTTTTTTTCTTAAAGTGCATTTTGTAGATTTCTTTTTTATCTGCCTGACACTCCATTTAATATTCTACATAATTGTGTACATGTCACTCACTCACATACATACACACACTTTTAGAAGACTATAAACCCCTTGAAAGAAAAGAGTATATAATTTAAGAAACATCTCTAATATTTAAGATGAAAGGCATCACAAAGGTCTTGGATTCTAGAAGACCTAGGTTTATGTTTGATTGTGTTACCCTAGATTAGTTACTTCATCACTCCATGCCTCAGGAAATTCTGTAAGCCTACATGTTTCAGAGAAGGTAACGATCCACAATAGAAAAGGAAGTTGGGGGTGGTCCAGTTCATCTTCCCATACCTTCAACCCATCTAAAAGAAATTGAGAAAGGTGCTTTGCACAGAGTTGATATGTAAGGCCTCATTAAATTGAATTCAATTGCTTAGATTCTCTTTAGAGACTTTAAGGAAAGATATGGACAAAAATAACGAAAGTGTGCAGGTTAATATGACCTTCTGTGATAAGTAAGCAAGCATTTATTAAGCACGTATGAAGTGTCACACATATAGAGGAACTCATTTAATGATCATATTAAGCTTTTTGTAGTGGATAGTAGCAAGAGTTTGAGGGGAAAAAGAATAGAAGACAAAATCTGTGTGATGACAAGGAAATAGTATTAGGGATCAAATACAGCAGATATCTGAGGCAATATGGTAGAGTAAAAAAAAATTAGATCTGGAGTCAGAGGGCTTGGGTTCAAATCTCACCTCTAAAACTACCTCTGTGACCTTGGACAAGTCACCTAACACATTTCAGACTCAATTTCCTCATTGGTCAAAAAAGGTGTGTGTGTGTGGGGGGGAGGTGGAGATGTGGATTAGATGACTTCTAAGCTTCCTTCTGGCTCTTATGACCCTATGGCTCTATAAATTCAAGGACTAAGTTCAGCACTCTGAATATCTCATATTGAGGGGTTCAGTTATTGGGGAAATATACAAAGTGGTGAAAAAACAGAATTCTAGAGCAAAGAATGAAAGTCTTGAAAAAGATGTGGGTATTCCAAGGCCTATTAATTCAAGTTCACATGTTTTTGAGATCTTAAGTTTCTTTTAAACATCTAGTCCTTTTTCATCATTTTTTTTTACTCCTTAGCAGCACATAAGGTGAAAATATGTTACACTTAATTTCTCTCCTTTTTCGTTGTTCATGATTATTTCTCCTATCTCATGTTTACATAAGGTGTATTCTCCAAACAACAATAACACACACACACACATATATATATACACACATATATATGTGTGTGTGTATTTGTGTATATATGTGTTTTTGTGTGTATATATGTATATATACACTCTATATATAGACAAACACACACATATTTCTGTTTCTGCATGTTTTCTGAAGTCACATAAATATGTCATTAGAGAACTGTAAACATTCACCTCCTGCTTTTTAATCATGGTGCTCTGGCAACATATTAATGACTCATGATTATATAGTGACAAACTGAAATGATGATCACAGGAGCACAAAAGCAGAAGAAAGTCTAAATCCAGATGGCTCATGATATGTTGACTATGTAGCTCTAGAAGAAGCATTGTCAGCAGAACCAATGTGTAATTAGATTTGGAGTTATTGGGTTTTTTTCTCCTTTTCTTTTTTTTCTCATCCTTCACTACCACCTATATTTTCTCTATGCTGGAAAATTGCAAACAATAAATAAGATAAAATTTTTACAATTCTGTGCATGCAGCAACTGAATTGACCTCCTTCCTTTCCCCCACTGTTCTCCCCTCCTCAATTCAACCAACATTTTTCAGCCCTCTTGATAACCACTTCATTGATGGATAACTAGTGGGGGACTATAGAGTTGATTTGATTAGTTTGTTGCAATAACAACCCATTGACCATTTTTTTCATCTGGTGTTGTTCTTTCTAATTAGACCCGGCCATAATGTGTCTGTCACTAATTATTGCTTATGAATTCCATCTGCACATTAAATCAGCATTTCATTTCATCCCCAGGTCTTGATGCACCCTAGAGATGAATGATTCCTGCTAGGGATTTGGGGATTAGCAGTGTCCTGACCATTAAGGTAAGGGAGGAACTGATTGCTTCAAAAGCAGAAAGAGATGCACAAGCATTTCCTAAATTCATAAGTACATTTTTGAGGATCTTATTACTTCTAAGGCCTCCAAGATAACCATTAGATATAAACAGTGACCATTAGTCTAGAAATTTCTTTAAGATACCTTGGGTGGCAGAAGTGTCTCTTAGTTTTCATGTAAAACTTGAAAAATATAGAGTACATTTTATACCTCAACAAGACAAATCTTATATGTAAATGAATTTGCATCTGGGCTTTTCATATTGTAAATGAGCACTGATGTGCTCATCTGACTTACTGAACCAACATCAAATGAAAGAGTAATATTAAAAAAAAAAAGTGCTGGGGAGGGGGGCAGCTACGTGGCACAGTGGATAGAGCACCCGCCCTGGAGTCAGGAATACCTGAGTTCAAATCCAGCCTCAGACACTTAACACTTACTAGCTGTGTGACCCTGGGCAAGTCACTTAACCCCAATTGCCTCACTTAAAAAAAAAAAAAAGTGCTGTAACCAAAAATCTCCCAAGAAGTCAGTGGGTTGAGTGTGAGAAACAGGAAGAGGGACAAGCTATCAGTACAGGTTGCTATTTGTTTTCACATGAAAACCTTGGAGCAGAGTTTGTGTTTATATGTACCTCTCTCTCATCTTTGATCTCTCTGTTCTCTCTTTACATACACACATCCATGTATATCTATATCTATATATGTATATACACACATGTATGTATGTGTATTTAAAGCACAAGCCAGCCCCCAAACCCTTCTTTCTCCCCAACTTGATGTCTCCCCAATTAGCCAGAGGCTCTGATTAGTGAAAGCAGCATGGGACAGGAGCAAGCTTCATATCCCAAACTCTAGGTTCTGATTTGTATAACTCATCCAGTATATAGTTGGTACTGTTTTTCAACAAAACTCAAAAAAACAACAAAAAGACAAAACAAAACTGTGATTCTGTGAGAAAGATGGATTTCAAACAAAACGTCTTACATAGTTCTCAGTGACAGGACTTCAATCAATGAGTTCATAAACATTTATTAAGCATTTGCTAAGTGACAGGCACTGTGCCTAAATACCAGGAATACAAAGTAAAGGAAAAGAACTTCCCCATCCTCAAGAATTCACATTCTAAGGGAGAAACTCTATAAAATCACTAGGAAAATATAATGTCTATGGACCTTGACACTAGGGATTAGGTGACTTGCTCAGGATGACACAACAAGGATGTATCAGAGACAGGATCTAATTATACATCACCCTCATGCCAGGCTGGCTCTGTCCACTAAGGCACACTCATCCTCACATCTCTTAATAGGGAGTGGGAGATTTAGAGAATATTTCCCCTAACTTGTATGTCTTCTACCACTTTCTGAAACAGAGAAGCTTGATTTCTTTACTTGGGTATAAGTATAGTTGAATGTATCAAGTAACACACTTGTTTTGTTTGATTTGGTTTTGCCTTTTTTAGGGTGCTCTGAGAAGCTTTGTCAGACTTTCCTATATTGCTTTCCACCAGGTACACAGCCTGTCCCTCCTCCTCAGGGGGCAGCAGCTCCTAAGAGGGGGAGTGACTGTTACCAAGCCAACCTCTTCCTAAAATTTTCTGTTTCATTTTTACAGAGAGGAAATATTCCTCTCTATACATATGCCTACAGTGACTGTGATGACAAGCAACTAATAAGGTTGATCCTGAAGGAAAAGCCTGCATTGCAGACTGTGGAGGATCAAACAGGCTGGTTATTGCATTACAGATTTGATCTGCTTTGTGTGGCACTGAATCAAAATTTTGAAAACACGCCAGCATGGGTGATTTTAGATCATCAGACTTTAAAAAAAAAAAAAAAGAACTCCACATTTTCTAGCCAAATGGACATGAATACATATTGAAAGGTGGGTGATTTTTAAACAATCACTATAGAATCATTTCATCAGTTGTTTCTCATCCCCATTCCCCAAACCTTTGGAAGGTGCACTTTTCAACAGATGTCTACTCACATCTCATTCCAAAAATATTCAACTAGCCAAACTCGGTGCAGTAAAATTAAGGGAGAGAGAATATAGACGTGTTCGATTCCTGAGTCATTAGACTATCTTAAAAGGCTACTGCAATAAATATGGAAAATATGTTTCAAATGATTTCAATGGAGCTGCATTCGTATATCCACAATAAATAAAAATATTAATTGAAATGATCCCAAACTAAATCCTGGTTTTAAAAAATCAACACCATGAAGTGGGAGAAAGGTACTGCTACTATGCAAAATGAAATTCACTCTA
Source organism: Dromiciops gliroides (assembly GCF_019393635.1). NCBI lineage: Eukaryota > Metazoa > Chordata > Mammalia > Microbiotheria > Microbiotheriidae > Dromiciops > Dromiciops gliroides. The sequence continues at coordinate 169,457,136 of NC_057863.1, forward strand.
AAATAAATTGTTATATTTTTATTTCATTTTTCACTACCTCCAAAAAACTCTTTCTTGTAAAGGATGTATTCTATTAGGAGAAGAAGATAGGGGAAAAATGACAGATTAAAAAAAGATATAAAATTGCTACAAAATATTCATAGGAGATGCACAAAATAATATCAATTAAATGTGCACCAAACTAATAATAAAATGAATTGTCTTTGATAAGTTTAAAAAATAGCATAAAATGACACTCTAATTTGGATGATAGCCAACATGCTTATTTTGCAGATATGGTAACTGGGTGGTAAGTAACTTCCCCAGGTGATTGTGATAACATAGCTAATAAATATCAGGGAATGGATTTGGATTCAGATCTTGATTCAATCTAGTATTCTTTCCACTATACCTTTCCTCTTCTAATACCTATTTGACCACTCCCCCCCCCCAAAAAAAAAAGACTAAAAAACTTAACGCTGCAGTGTCATAAATGCCATAATCTGGAGAGCAAGAAATCTTTTATCTGCTTACTTATGATGCTATCTTGATACTTTTCTGTGCCAGCTATTTTGAACAGATGTACATTGGATGTATTGCTCAATGAAACGTTGGAATGCTGCAACTTCCTAATTTGCTTTTTTTTGTGTGTGTTCAGTCCTCACATTTGGCTTGGCTTAAGAATCTCAGCTCTTTGTAAATACTGTAATACTGAAGTAAGAACAGAGTGAAAAGGGAAGATGATATGTATTATTTATTCCTACCTTGGGTCTACTATAGCTATCTTTCAGAAATATGCATATATAAATATATCTACATATATATGTATGTTTTCATATAATGATAAAATTATACAAAAGTAATGTAAAAATAAATATGCACATGAGATGAATGTGTGTCTTCCTTAGATGGACTATCTGTCTGTCTATGATCTATCTATCTATCTATCTATCTATCTATCTATCTATCTATCTATCTATCTATCTATCTATCATCTATCTATTGTAACAATTGGAATGATGCCACCTGCTGGAGACTTACTATAGAAAAGCTGTGCCATGAGGTAAAGGTCTCTGAGGGCAAGAACATGTGTCTTTTCTTTGGCGTTAGGAAATGATGTTTTCTAGTGGGAGGAAGAAGGGGAAGCCTGGCACTCTGACTGGGGTTCTTTCCTGTGGACTCTGGAGGAGAGTGGAGCTAGAAATCTGCTCTCCCTTTAATAGATAGATGAATGTAGGCCTTTCTCTCTCTCTTTACCAAATTCTCATTCTCCTTAATAAATGCTTAAAAGTCTAACTCTTGCTAAAGCTTATAATTTATTGGCGACCACTCATTAGATATTTTAGACAGACTAGCCAGAATTTTACCCTTAACACTACATATGTGTGTCTCTCTGTCTCTGTGTATATAGTATTTACCTATATCTGTATAGATACATAGTCTCCCATAGAATGAATTCTGAAGCTAAGCAGTTCAAGCCTAATTCTTCTCCACATGAAGATAGCTCTACTGTGCCCCCCTCCTTTGATTCTTCTATTCTCTAGGCTAAACATGCCCATTTCCTTCAAATAATCCTCATTGGACAAGGATTTAAGGCCTTTCCCCATCCTGGTTGCTTTCCCCTGGGCACTTTATAGCTTATCAATGTCCATCTTAAACTATGTAGCCCAGAATTGTACATAACTCTCCAAATGGGTTCTAATGAGGGTAGATGACAGTAGAAATATCATCTTCCTCTTCTTGGAAGTTGTGCCTCCTATTAACAACCAAAAATTATATTAGCTTTTCTTTTCTTTGGTGGCCACATAATGTTGCTGACTCATATTAAGCTTGAAAGGCACTAAAACTCTCCGATCCACCCCACCCCCACAAACCCTCCAACAACCATTGTCTTCTCAACTTATTCTTGTCTTTTTTTGTATGCAAGAGCAAAAATGGTTGTTGTGTGAATCAAGCAAACAATCTAAAGCTTTGAATTGAATTCACAGAAAAGAAAGGCTGTTAGAATTTGCTTAAGTGAACCTTTAACAGTTTTATGGCTTAGAATATTAAGGGAAAAAAAAATCTTTTCAAAATGCCTTGAACTCTGGATTACAGTTGTTAGCTTTGAAGAACTGAGGAGAAAAAGAAAAGCTAAATAATTTCATGTTCAAGTAGCTGTAATTTCCTAATCCTCTCTTTTTACACTTTCTTAGTGAGATCTAGTTTTTGTTAGTGGAGATTACTGAAATATCTTAGCAATGATCTCAAAAGTTCATTTGCTGGGTTGTTTATTTCTTTAATCTTTCAGAACATCTAGAGCATGTTTTCTATTCAGAGAAGATCATTCTTTTCAATGAGATTACTGCAACTTCTTAACAGATCAATAGAATCATTTTAATGTTATAACTCATAGACCCAGAAGTAAAATGAGTCAGAAAAAACAATATGAAAGAAGAATGGTCAGAGTAGAAACTTAAGGCACCAAAAAAGCCATTACAAAGAACCATAATGAGGTTGACATTCTGTTCTTTAGTCTATTACAGTTGGTCTCTCTTCCAGTTTCTGGAAGTCATTATTTTAGCAATTAAAAAATGGTTATTTTTCATTTCTTACTTTAGACATCAATCTACTTCATGAAAAACACATTCATTTCTTTAAAAAGGGAACACATTTTTAACTGGTGTTGCAGCCTCAGAATTTGAAAAAAAAAATAGGTCATGGACATCATTGAGATTGCCTTAGAGCATTCAGTGACATTGGGGTTTTAAAGAAAAGGAATCTATCCCTTCAATTTTTACAGAATTCCTCACTTCAATATTTATTTCAATTTATTTTAAAATTCAGACTGTTGTCTTTTTAAAGCTCACAGTGGTTATTTTGTGGGCCTTCAAATTTCTTATGTTTAAGGCACAAAGGTGTATTTGTTTATATCAAATGATGTTTAGATAACATTTTGTTTTCTGAATGAGAAATCTTTTGACAATGAAATTGTCTGTCACTGCTGCTCCCTGTACTTCTTATCACTTGTAATCTACTTAAGAAATGTGATGTGGCACTAGGTATATTTTAACAGATAGGATTTTCTGAGCACAGATAGTATTTCCCTATTTTGGTTTCCAATTCCACCAAAATAGAGCATTAATTTGGTCTACTTAGCATTGTTTCATTCCTTCAGATCTTTGATGACATTGTTAGTATAATATTTTCATTCTGGAAAATGGGTCATGAAAGCAAGAAGGAAGACAATTGCAATGTCATGTCTTTTAGGCTATTGATAGTAAAATATTTTCATTCTGGAAAAATGGGTCAGCAAAGCAGGAAGTAAGACAATTGTAATGGCATGTCTTTTAGGTTACAGATTGACAAAATGTTTATACAGAGAGAATGAATTTGCTTTGGTTCCATTATTATCAGTCACAAGAACAGAATCCCAAATGCCTGTAGAACCATTGAAAATAATTCTGATATTCAACCCTCCTCACTATTCCTCTCTGAATCCCTCAATCACAGTCTGGGATGGCAAGTAAAATAAAAAATAATGTGTTTTAAACTTTCAGGAAGAGGTGCCACAGTGAATAGAACACTAGGTCTGGAGACAGGAACATTTGAGTTCAAATCTGACCTCATACAGTTAATAGATATGTGACCCTGGGCAAGTTATTTTACCCCTTTGTTTGTTTGTTTGTTTGTTGCTGCTTCATGTTCTGTAAAGTGAGGATGACAATAGCACTTACCTCCCAGGGTTGTTGTGAGGATCAAATGAGATAATAATTGTAAAGCAGTTAGCACAGTGCCTTGCACATCATAAATACTATATAAATGTTAGCTATTATTGTGGTTATTATTATTATGCTGATCCTTTCTACAATTGAGCCTTACAGTTTTAGAAGACTTCAGTAGTCATAAACTGGTATTAAATTCTGAACAGCAACAAATATGAATCATTAATAAACCCATTTTTATGGAAAATTAATTCACCAGCAACTGTCGTCTTATGGTCCACCAATACTGAGAGAGTAGAAGGCAGAAGTATCCCATAAAGTAAAGAATGTAAATCCACTTTGGAAAATAGAGAACATTGAAGAAATGTAAGGCAAGGTATTATTATGTCTTGTTTTTAGAAACTAAAAGACCAGGATAAATAAGGATTCTCAAGTGTATACTCTGATGAAAGCAAGGTGCTTTTCTCAGCAAAAGAATCCCTTTTAAAGGGATTCTTGTTAAATTCTAGGTCAGAGGCAAAGGGGGCCATCACACTCCCTCCTGCTGAAGAAACTTTATCATCCCAGGCCATAGACCTGCCACCAGGAAATTTGATAAGAAATTTAAATGTATGAGAGGGACTTTGTCACCAGGAACTAAGAGGTCAAATGTGATAGTTGACAAAGAAGATGTTGACCCAAGTTCTGGTGATATTCCTGAATTACCTAATGAAAATAGCATGCGCAAAAAATGAAGCAGACGCAAGCACAGAAATGGAGAGTGTCAACTAGGGTGATGATAATGAAGATGAACAGGAAGGTATATTTTAGAGTAGGGAGAAGGGCAGGACGACACAGGCAGAAAATACATAGCTTGAACAGTGACTCTCCCCTGTCCAAAGTTTTGCTCTGTCATATGTGTGGGCTGAAAGGTTGATTGGATAGTTTGCTTCCCTGGGGATAATTTCTGTATTGGTCCTCATCAAAATGGTCAGAGCAGAATGACCCTGCCTGCCCAGATTCAAAATAACAAAAGATGGGGGCATCCACTCACAAACATTCCAAGGTCAAGTTCATCATTCTGGCCAGCATTTGGCCTATCCTTTTGCTCTTTCTCCTCCAGGATCATGTCCTATTCATTTATCCTGCATTTTTTTCATGCCCTTCTGTGTCTCCTCCAACTCTTCCTTCCTCCTTTCAAAGGCCATAACATCCTGCTCCTGTCTATTTCCATCCTTTATTAGATGACTTGTTAGCATACATTCTCTTGGGCTCATCTAAGTGTTTTGGATCATATTGAATGTTGCAAATTCTAATTGCATTCATCCGCTTCTCTCTAAAATATGAATGTAGGTTTACCTTCAAGAGAATCTAATAAAGAAAAAGATCTTACCCCTCTAGACTAAATATTGTGGTCCTTTGACAAGACAACTTTTTAATGTTATCATTTTGAGTTCCTATAGCATCAAGTGAATAATATTTAAACAGTCAAACAAATTCTTTTAAACATATTTTTCTGAAAGCTTTCTACAAAAATGCAAAAACAGCTTTTATAGGAGTCAGGCTGTCCATCTGATATCCCTTAATCTTTCTATAATCCATGTACATTTCCAGTCATAAGTATTCTTTACCTCACTTGGGCAATTAAGTGGTGCAGTGGATAGATTTCAAGTCATTATTGACAATGTGCTGGAGGTTGCTTGCATCTCTAAATCACAACAATTCTGATTCTTCTGAATTCATGGTATATCATGATTCAAAATCATATTGATGTAGAATCACAGAGAATAGTAAGATTACAAACAGTAGTATTTGGGAAACCTTGCCACTGGTAGGGAATGCTCCTACTATCTGTATCTTAGGTAAGATTTTTATTTGGTATATTTACTTGGTAAATATATAACTCTCTGCCTAGTGTTTTGTTTGGTGCTGTCATGCAGCAGAATGTTGAATAAAGTTATTTTGTATGATAATATCATATTGTCTGAGGAGAACCTCTAGGACTTCATTTCACTCTACCAAATTGTTTTTTAAATGAACAACAAATAGACAAAGTTAGATCTTAAACCCTCTGTCTATTATATTACTATTTTACCAAATATGGCCTTTTGATAATCATCTGCCTGCCTGTTTCATTTTCATATTTTCATTGAGGAAACTATTTATATGCACATCAACTATTTTCATAAAGACTTCCTTTAGAGATAAGAAAATAGGGTAGTTGTTGAAAACCTTTCAATTATACTCTCTCTCTCTCTCTCTCTTTCTCTCTCTCTGTCCACAAACCCCCCTCCCACAATTACACACATATTTAGTAATAGTAATATCCAAAATCTTCATTCTTTTGTAACTACCTAATATTCTCACAATATTAAAGGCACTCAGAGATTGAGGAGACTAGGATTCCAAAAGAAGGAAGATCATGAATATTACTATTGAGCTATGTAAATGTGTGCACAATAAGTCATTTCAGTCCTGTCTGATTCTTTATGACATTGTGAACTTCTGAACATGAAATTTTCTTGGCAAAGATACCAGAGTGGTTTGCCATTTCTTTCTCCAGTGGCAAAGAGGGGTTAATTGACTTGCCCAAGGTCACATCAAAAGTTTTTAAGGCTGGATTTGAAATCAGGTTGTCTGGACTCCAAGCCCAGTGCTCTATCCACTGTATTACCTAGTTTCATCCATATACATATATAAACCTATATGCATATATATTCTATGCTTCTGTGCATATCTCTCTATGTAATATACCCAACCACACATGCATGCACATTTATATATGAATATATGTGTATGTATGTAAATGTATGCATCCATGTTTCTTTTATTTGTATCTGGTCCAAGGAACCTGCTTTACCTCACTTAATTTTCTTAAAAATCATTGTAATGCCCTCACATGACAACATCTACTGAGGTAGTGAGTCGAAGCTTGGTGTTCTTCTACTCTTCCTGATGAGAACAGATCATCATGGAAACACCATGGCACTTCTTGGCAAAGAACTCAAGCATTTGTTGCCTATGGCAGTTTGTGGTCTCCTTTTGCTTCCTCATTCAGGTGATCATCATCTGTCCAAATGGTCCAAGACATTGGGATAATAAAAGTTATTGTCTTTACATTGATCTATTTAAAATTTTTTATTGATATCTTGCTTAAAAGGGTCAATTTGGAGATAGTATAATTACTCTATTTAGCCAAATTGAGGTTTGTCATTCAGAAATACTTATTTGCCACATACATTTAATGAATATCATTATTCTTTGGGAATACTCAGATTTATCAATAGTGAAAGACATTTGAATAGCATCAGAAAAACTTTTTCCTAATAGTCTCCAAATTCCTGGATAATTAAATTGTTGCATCTCTGAACACCAATTCTATCTCACCCCACCCCCCACATGTACTCAAATGCAGACTAACCCCTATTTCCCCACAACCTTTTCACAAAAGATATTTGAGGTGGAACAATCCCAAAGACAATGACTTTAAGATGTGTTGCTTAAGGGATCAAACATTATAGCTATCTCAAAATTTTTATAAAACTTTAATATTCTTCCTTTTCTATGTAAGCTAAAGTAAATAACTGGTATTTCAAGAAAGAAAAGTATTAGGAATAAGATACTGGTATCAAGATTAATGTAAAATTAATTAAATTAATGTAAAATTAAAAATAAAAAAGCCTTTTCAAGCCAATATGTCTCTAATAAAAATAAAATAGGATTCTTTGCTTCAAACAAAGAGGGAAGAAAGAAAATTCTAAGATGTAATAATATCATCATGCAATTCACAGCTTCAATTGCATCTAAGGTAAGGATTTTATTGCCCTTGGGAGAAATTAGTGTAGGACATTGAGAATGGTAGGTTTTAAGAGTGTTTTTTTCTAAGAAGCTAAAGCAGTGTTTAATCCCATAGGAAAATAGGAGATTGATTTGAAGTAAAGAAAGTTTTCAAATTAAAAGGCATTTTGATTAAATGGAACAGATCAACTATTTACACTGACAGTGATAAACTTAAAAATTAGGGAATAAAAACTGAACGGGCAATAGAAAGACTGCCTCTAAATAGATATATAGAATATTTAAGAAACATGGATGGGAAAAATAACATTTTCTAGAGATGCATGAGGGACAATATATGTCATAAAGACATATTTGAATTATAAAAAGAAAAATGTTAAATGTCATTATAATGATGAAGAATGAAGGATTGATAGAAAAAATACAGAAAGATCCACAAGGGCTCTTTTGTTTATGTTAGACATCCCTGTGAAGAATTTCTGGCAAACATAAGATACACTCTCAGCATTGAGAGTTAAGAAGATAGTCTATTTATGATACACTATAGAATTTGTGAAAACATTTGTCTTATTGTAAGTGCAAGAATTCTATGCTATTAGTCTGTCAGTCAATAATTAAATTCCTACTATGTGCCAAACACAGTACAAATAGACTAAATTAAGTCTCCCATTGGCTTAAACTAGAGGCAGTTTTAAAAGACTACTCACTAGCTAAAAATATTAGTGAATTAGACTTGAGTCCCAATTCAACTAGTAGCTAATAGTGTGAACCTAGACAAGTTGTTTCAAATCCTTGAGTCTGTTTCTTCATTTGCAAAATAAGTATAATGTCTTTTCTGAAATACCTCATAGATTTCAGTGTCCCAAACAAGAAGATGTATGTGAAGGACCTTTGAAAAGGTCTATTATTATTATTATTATTAATTATTATTTAAGATAGAACAGATACTTAACTAAAGATCTGAAAAGAAAATTGCGATCTGAAATTTAGATAAATCACACATTTCTCTTATTCTAGACCTTTAGTTTTTCATTTCCCTTCTCCCCCCTAAACAAAATCCAACAAACAATAACTATCAATTATAATCTCCTTGAGGTCCAGGGGTGTTTTTCATTTTGTCTTTAAATCCCAAACAACTAATGGAGTGTCTTGTAGTTTGTTTTTCCCAAACCTGTGATTTAATCTGTATCAGAGTATCCATATGTGATAACTTCCTCCATCAATTATAATCAGTCACTTTTTATCATTGAAAGTTGCTGAGGGGGCAGCTAGGTGGCACAGTGGATAAAACATCAGCTCTGGATTCAGGAGACTTGAGTTCAAATCCAACCTCAGACACTTGAAGCTAGCTGTGTGACCCTGGGCAAGTCACTTAACCCTCATTGCCCCCACCCAAAAAAAGTAGTTGATGAGACATGGAAAGGTTAAGGAACTTACATATATCACAAAATTACTTTTGATTTGAATTTGAACAAAAGTCTTCCTACTTCTAAGACTGGTCTTATATCAACTATAACATCCTACTTCTGTTTCACATATAGTAAGGCATATAGAACATTTGTTGAATTGAATTCTCAAAACAGTCTCCTAAGGTTAAAGTATATTAACCAAATATTTGTTTTTGGTCAATGTTTGATTTCTACACTAGTAGCAAATTATTCTAGACTGATTTTCTAAAGCATGGCAACCTTTCCCACTCCCAAATTAGAAGAAAAAAAGATTTTGAATAACTTTAGAAAAAATAGAATTCCATCCCAAATAAATATAAATTAATTCCCCTAGGCAAGTAAGATATTCACATTATCTATAAGAAGGGACAGATAATATCTGTTAAGTAAAATTCAGGGAGAACTGTGATCAATAGTTTTCATCTGAAGTATCTAATTGCAACCAAATTGTCATTAAATTATCTAGAAATCAAACCCACATTCTTTTTTTTTTTTTTTGGCAGGACAATGAGGGTTAAGTTACTTGCCCAGGGTCACACAGCTAGTGAGTGTCAAGTGTCTCGGGCTGGATTTGAACTCAGGTCCTCCTGAATCCAGGATTGGTGCCATTGAAGGGTTAACTATGAAAACAGGAAGATCTTCCCTGTTCATGAGAATATAGATTTGCTGGGACCCTTTTATTTTTGGAATCAATCAGGATGATTGATAGATTTGTTTTCCTCCTCAAAAGCCTGGCCTGCTTCCTTGGAATAAAACATAACTTTCGCAAAAGCTCAGGAAACAGATTAATGTGTTTTGATCAAAAGCAGGATGTTCTTCCTATCTCAGGGGCTTGGCCATCCCTTGAGGAAGGAAGTAAACATCTCTGCTGGTCAAGCAAGCAGTTGACTTACTGTCTTTTTTGTTTGAAACCATATGTAAGTCTTCAAAGGGAAAGTGGTCTTTGGAATCTCACCCATAAAGAGGATGCTCTGCCTGGGACCTTTTCCAGTCAGGACTCTGGAAGCTGTGAACTGGGATTCACCAGCTAGAAATCCAGATGTGGGTGCTTCCCTAATTTGGTGATGTATATCTTTTATAACTGTAGTTGTGATTTGAGTTGTTATTGTGCCTTTGTTTCTCTATTTCTAGGCTTCTGAAACTTATTGTCCTTGTCTAACTCACTATCCTATAATTAATAAAGTTCTTGTAACTCTAGAAGTGTGAGTGTGCTTATTATACCTTGCAAATCTTGAAATCTTTACAATACAGCCACCTAGCTGCCCCCATATTTTTTACATTAATTTGATTACATTTCATCTAAATTTCATATAGATTGACGTCTCTCCCAAACTAACAGCATCTGATTCACATTGTATTTGGTTAAAAAAAATATTTGTTTCTATGGTTTCTGCAACAATTATAATAATAGGAGTAATTGTATCTAAGTATATACATTATATATATATATATATACAAGTATGTGTATGTGTGTTATGTATGTTTACAAATGTATTATATTTTTTCATCATGTTCTTACTGCCTAAAATTTAATTTCAGGGAAAAATGGAGTGGGAGAAATATTTCTTAGCCACGTCATTGGAAGATCTTGCAATGACTTATATTTGAGACGAAAGTGCTACTTGAATTGATTTTTCCCCTTTGCAATAAAGCTGAGAGATTTGTCCCTGTTCTCCTCACCCAAATGCCATATGCCCCTGATAATCTCTCATGTAGCCCATACAGAACTATATATAGACAGGTAATAGATGATACAAGAACTGCTGAATTATAACTAACCTCATTAATCTACTAATCTTCTGGATGGCTACTTAACACCCTGTAAAGTTATACCCTCCTTCACCTAAGACAGATTCAGATTTATTATCTGTCTCTGCTTTTTCCAGTAAAGTTTCTGTGTCTGTGTCTTACGGATATTTTTAAGTTACAAAGTAAATACATAGAAGTCACTTTTAATGGACTTGCATGGTTTTTTTTTTTAAATGAGCTAAAAATCTCCTCGAAGATCCATCTATTTTCTACAAGGATTGGTGATTTCACTGGTAGGGGGGTTTCCCAGATTAAGAAACTCCATCTACTCATGTAGGTCAGCACCTTCCATGGAAATTATGATCTTAGAAAATTACATAGATCACTGAGTAAATGACTTGCCCAGAGTCACATAGTCAGTATGTATCAGAGAGAGAACTTGAATCCTGGCTATGCAGTTTGTTCCATAGCAATTATGCCCTGCTTTCTCTCATATACTGTTTAGTCCTCATTGTATGACTTTATTTCTCTGACTCTCAGAAGTATGGTTGTATCTGCTTATTGAGTGAAGTCCACCTTACCTCCTGTAAATTGATAACTGGGGAGTCCATTGACAACTAAAGTACTTTTATAAAGTAGTGTTTCCAAAACCAGACTCTTCTGGTAATTGATATTTAAATGCATTTTAATAGAATGTATTATATTCCCCCAATCACATTCTATTGTTTAAATGGTATTGCCTGTGAAATATGTACACTGTGAAACAGAAAATATACTACCAAAAATAAGCAATAATAATACCTTCTACAATAACAAAAAACAGGCTTGGCCAGCTTCAGGTAGTTAGTGATTAAATAATTGATAGTCATTTTCACTGTCCTATGTATTTAATGTATTTTACCCTTTCCCTAAAGCCTTCCAACAACCTTAAGCTGTCACCCTCCAGGTACAGGGGTTCTCAACCATTTTGTTTTTGTGGCACATATCTCTTTGGCAGTCTGATGAAGCCAATGGACCTCTCATCAGATTAATGTGTTTAAAAGCATAGAATAAAACATATCATTGCAAAGGAAATAAATTACATTGAAATACTTAATATTTTTTAAATGTGGGTGAACATCTCTCTCTAAGCATAACAGAATCACTGAACAGAAGAATAATTTTCAATACATAAAGAAATAAACTAGATTTCAAAATTCTCAAATGTTACAACTGTCACTTTTGTTGAACCCTTAATAAAAAAAAGAAGAAAAGAAAATTAACTTCTCTGTCATTCTGAATATCTGTGTGACAATATTAATCACAAATCTCATAGGGAGCTTGTGCAGAATAACTGATGCAAGTAATTTTAAATTCCTTTGCAAAAATCCTCCTTGCTCCTAGAAAATAAAAACAGCACACAGAGCCAATAGTGGGTGATTAAGTTGGGAAAATTAATCAATATTACAAAAGGTATGCATAAGAAGAGTGACCAAATGAAAAATTATATTTCTACCTTAAAGCCTTGAGAAATTAAACCCAAATTAAAGAATATTCACTTCTTTTGAAATATTACATAATAAATTTTTATCTCTTCATTTCAGTATCAGTACCTGTTTAAGAAGATTCCTCATTCATGATACAAACTAAGCAATCATTTCCACTAGGATTATTTTAGCTTTGGATTTCATTATTTTCCCTCATGTTTGACTGAAAACATTGAAAATTTAATCACAGGAAATAAGCTCAAGTTCTTGACAAATAACTAAGACAGCTACTAATGCATTTCAGTTAATGAGTTTGACTTACAAAGACATACCCTCAAATTAGGAAGGGTTCTCAGAATTAATACATTTCAGCCCCTACCTGAGCAGGAATGTCCTCAGCAACATCACTAACAAGTGACTATCCAAATTCTCCTTAGAAGACATCCAGTAAAGGTAAGCCAGCCCATGCTTTTTTGAGGCAGCACAGCCCATCTCACTTCTAAATAGCTCCAATTGTGAGGAAAATTGTCCATCTATTTAGCTAGAATCCACCTCTTCAAAACATCAATCCATCACTTCTAGTTCTGCTCCCCAGGGCTAAGCAGAACAAGCTTAATCTCTTTTCCATATGAGAGTGTTCCAAATACTATAAGAAAGCAATCATGTCCCCTGGAAGCTTTTTCTTCTATAGATTGAACATGTCCAAGTCTTTCCATTGATCTTCATGTGGCATGCTCTTCATTCTTCTTACCACTCTGATCATCCACCTTATCCCCCCTTTGGACACTGCATTTTTCCAGAACAATTCCTATAATGTGGCTACCTCAAGCAAACACAGTGCTCTAGATATGTATTCCCTGCCCAGTACAGAGTACAGCAGGACACTTTCCGCAGTGTGAAGAACTGCATTTTCTTCTTCTTCTTCTTATTTTTTTAGTGAGGCAATTGGGGTTAAGTGACTTGTCCAGGGTCACACAGCTATTAAGTGTTAAGTGTCTGAGGCTGGATTTGAACTCAGGTACTCCTGAATCCAGGGCCAGTGCTCTATCCACTGCGCCACCTAGCTGCCCCAGAACTGCATTTCTTAATGGGGCTCAAGTTTGTCACCATGCCACATCATTGACTCATCTGCCACTTGCAGCCCACATAAAGCTTGAGATCTTTTGTCAAACATATCTCTCCATGCCTCTTCCATCTTGCCTTTTATCCTTGCAGACAAATATCTTTTATCTTTATCTTTTACTTTTGAGAAAGCAAATTTTAATTAGTACCACATTAGAGAGAGAAAGAGATCATATGAAGACATTATTCTCAAAGTGAATTTAAATATGTATAAATGTAAATATGTGTGCATATGTGTATATGTGTGTATATATAAACACATGCACAGACACATGCAGAGCTAGTACATAGGTTACAATGCTGGGCCTGGAGTCATGAAGACCTGAGTTCAAATCTAGAATCAGACACTTACTAGCTGTATGACCATGGACAAGTGACTTCACCCTGTTTGTCATAGTTTCCTCATCTGTACAATGAGCTGGAGAAGGGAATGACAAACCAATCCCAGTATCTTTGCCAAGAAAACTTCAAATGGGGTCATGAAGAATCTGAAACAACTGAAAAATGACTAAACATCTCTCTCTCTGTCTGTCTCCGTCTCTGTCTCTCTCTCTCCACACACACACACACACACACACACACACACACACACACACACACGATATTTCAGAATTTCCACCAGATAGTAATTTAACCACTTTTGTGGAACATTTATTTAGTTTTTTCAACCATTATGGTTTCCTTATTAATGATCTCTCTCCCTCCCCCCTCTCTCTTCCTATCTATATCTATATATGTGTTTATATATATATGTGTATATATGGCTATAATTACATCAAATATTTCTTGTCTGCAGAAATAAATATTTACTATCTTTTAGTCATATTTTAGGTCAAAAATCATTAAGAAAATTTATTTTTCCTCTTTTACATACTGTTCTATTGCTATGCATAAATTTATCTTTAATTCCTTGATTTTAATATAATTTCATTCAATGTAATAATAAACATTTATTCAATGTGCAGATAAGGGCTCTGTGCTAAGCGCCTGATATAAAGATTTTAAAGTGATACAGTCTCTATTCTCAAGGACCTTATAATCTATATAGGGAGGTGAAACAGGTTCATAAATAATGATTATACAAATTTGAATATAATAAACAGAGAAGAGGGGAAAATCCACAGTGATCTGAAAAATTGAGGAGTTATGTAGTCACTTTTGGTCAGGCGAGATGAGGGGAGAGTTCATGAAGGAAGAATATTTTGGTTGAATTTTGAAGGATTAGAAGAATTTCCATTGGTAGAAAAAGAGGAAGAAGAAACAATCTTTTGGGGATATTAAAGTGTATATGTGTGTGCATATACATCCATGCATAGACTAGACAGGATAAAATAGCATAACTGGTACTAGCAACAGATATAGAAGGGAGAAGAGGCATAAAAAGTAAAAAAAAATGTAAGCGAGTACTTCAGCTTGTTCAGTTTTTTGTTGTTGTTGGTGGTGGTGGGTTTTTTTGCGTTTGTTTGTTTGTTTGTTTTTGCAATACAGAATACATGAAAGACCATAGTGAGATGATACAGGAAGCTTGACTAGAGACAGGATGTAGGAGGATCCTCTTTCCATTACTAATGGAAGGAGTTGCTTTTGTCGTTTTGATTTTGTTATTTTCCCCTCTATTTCTATTCCCCTTGTCTAGTGAAGTCCTTGGGATGTAGGAAAGTGCTGAGATGAATTGAAGTTAATATTAGTAATCAATTCTTAATACTGAAGGGGGTTTTCTATTGGATCTTTTGCTTCTTTTCATAAAAATCAATTGAACAATCAACAAATAGCAACTTAGTGCTTATTACACTGTCTAGTAGTCTTCTATGTACAATAGAGAAAGGGATACACAAGAATTTGGCTTGGTCATTTTAACCACTCAGTATCTCAATCTATAAAATGAAAGATTTTGCAGGACAGATTCATTCTAAAGTACCCTCTAGGTAGAGATCTATGATAAGAATAAGGCAGTTGTGGGGGGTAGGGGGAAGCAGCTAGGTGGCACAGTGGACAATGCACTGGTCCTGCATTCAGGAGAACCTGAGTTCAAATCCAGACCAAACACTTGACACTTACTAGCTGTGTAACCTTGGGCAAGTCACTTAACCTTTATTGCCCCACAAACAAACAAACAAACAAACAAATAAATAAATAAATATCTAAGAATAAGGCAATGATCACTGCTTACCAGGAGTTTATAATATCACTAGGGAAATAATTATAATAAGAGTAATGATGATAATGATGAGGAGGAAGATGATAAAAATTATTATCATTATTTCCCCAGTGATATTTTAAGCTTCTGGTAAAGTAGTGATCATTGCAGAAAGACATTTAGATAGGAATGAGCATGATGTTTACAGGTGATAAGGGGTCCAAAGAGAATAAAGGGCTCATATTGGGGAATAGTAGAAATATATTGGATAGGGATAGCTGAGACAGATTATGGAATTAGAGAGAATAGATCAGATCTACTATGGTAGGGGGTAGAGGATACTCTGGATTAAAATATGGGTTAGCAAAAGAGTACAGAGCTCTGTGCAAAGATATTGAGACAAAAAGATAAATTAAAATGAACATATGAAATAAATCATCTTATATTCTGGCACTCCATTAATACGATTTTAACATTTTTAATAAATTCAAATCATTCACATTGGTTTTCTGTTTTCTGTACTGGTGCCTACCTGTGCACATATCAACTTATGTAATTTCTTCTTGGCCACTTCTCAAACTGGCTGCTTCTAATCTCTATTTCTAGTTACACCATTCATTTTCATAACCACAATGAATTAATTTGCTTTTCATACCATGCGAAAATTCCTTAATGCGGGAATCTCAGCTAAGTTCACTTTCAAGTCCTTTACTTAATTACCTTCTTGACACTGTATCTTCTGTTTCCTAGTCTCTGCTTTATCAAAGTAAACCTACTGTTCCTCATGGGACTTAACTATCCCACTTTTCTCCACTAAAATGACATAACACCACCCAGACTTCCATAGAGAAGTAATAGGAACTTGAAATGATTGTCAATGTCATTGATGTTCTAAGTATTTGATCCATGGCCAAAACTCATATCAAATTATAGGGGTAGAATGGAATAAAAGACAGCCCCATAACCATTTGATTATCCAATTATGAAGCTAAGCATTATTGATAAATGCCCCACTGAATTATGTTTTATATTTTAGCTTTGCTTTCTTATTTCCTAGTTTATATTTGATAGAGAAAAATTGAGTATCCCTCCATCCCCTTTAAAGACATTTCCTTTAAAGAAAAAAAGTATGATTTCTTGCTTTGAAATAACATGGAATAATGAAAAGAACACTGGGTAGAGTTTTCAAAGACTTGGGTTCTAATCTTTCAACTGACTTTACAGATGGGGAAACAGTGAGAAAAAAGTTACAATCATTTATTATATTACTACTATGTGTCAGGCACTGTCCAAAAGCACTTTAGAAGTATCTCATTTGAAACTCTCAACAGCCCTGAGAGGTAGGTGATATAATTGTTCCCATTTTACAGTTTAAGAAATTGAGGCAGACAAAGGTCATGCGACTTGTCTAGGGTCACACAGCTAATAAGTGTATGAGGCTATATTTGAACTTGGGTCTTTCTGAGTCTAGGCCTAGCACTCTATTCACTGTACCACCTAGCTGTCTCAGGATTCAGGGAAATTAAATGACTTGTCAACTGAAGCTAGTAATTATCTAAATATATTCCTGTTTACTTATACTTTTAAAAATTCATTCATTCAAAAAACAAGACATATTTTTCTGAGTCTCACTGTTCTCATCTATAAAATGAAAAAGGTTGGATTAGATATCTTCTAAAATTGTTTCCTGCTCTAAAATTTCCTTAAGCCCTGAACTTTATTAAATATCACTTTTAAATTAATCACTTTGGGGGGGGGGGGGCAATGAGGGTTAAGTGACCTGCCCAGGATCACACAGCTAGTTGAGTGTCAAGTGTCTGAGGCCAGATTTGTACTCAGGTCCTCCTCAGTCCAGGGCTGGTGCTTTATCCACTGTGCCACCTAGCTGCCCTCTAAATTGATCACTTTTAAAATCCATGCACCCATGTATGAGCATGAGATAAGAAAAACAATACCCAATATATGTTAAAGACCTTTTTTTCTTTAAATTGAACATGTGATTTCATCCATGTTGTTGTTTAATTGTGTTCTGACTCTTTGTGAGATAATTGGTGTTTTCTTGCCAAAAACACTGGAGTAGTTTGCCATTTCTTCTCTAGCTCATTTTATGGACGAGGAAACTGAGGCAAACAGTTAAGTAACTTGCCCAGTGTCACACAGCTAAGAAGTGTCTGAGGTCAGATTCGAACTCAAGAATATGAATCTTTCTGACTCTAGGCTTTGCACTCTTATCAACTACACCACCTACCTGCCTTCATCCAAGTTGTTAGTTTCTAATATCTCCATTGATATTAACATCATCTCTGCAACTTATAGTCAGTCCTTGAGACATTAAGAATTTATGACTTGCCCAGATTCACATAGCTCGTAGATTGCCCATGGTGAGGCTTAAACCCAAGTCTTCCTGATTGTGAGGCCAGGCATCTATCCACTGTGTCATGCTTTTTTTTGCTTTGGTTATAACCATTGTTGTGTATATTTTTTTGTAGCAAGAAACGACAGAATACACACACACATACATACAGATGTATGTGTATACTACACATGTATACATGCATGTGTATATGCATGTATATACCAAGTCATGTGATATATATTAACAAAATATACATATATATCTTTATTATATCCTTTAAATACAAAAAGGGTAAAATATATTTTGTTTAAATCTAACACTTTTTCTCAAAATAGAAAGGTGTTTTCCTGTGCTATATGTGAAATAGTATTAAGAAGAAAACCAGGGCATACTGAATTCTCAGAGAATTGCTTGCAGGTAACCTCTAAACAGTGCTTACAAGATTGCCCACAAGACTATGCCTTGCACTTTTGAACTCATAACGAAAATTTATCCCTCATGCTGCTAGTTTTATAAAGTTGATCTTGCCTATTAATATTAGGCTGAATTAACATAGTGCTTGCTTTCCCAACAGCAACCTAAATTGGGCTATAATTGAATGGTGATGAATGAGAGGGAAAAGATTGATAATTTGTCTTGTTGAGCATAATATGAGCACCCATCATAGTCCAAAAGAAGAATGCTTCTCCCCCCCTGAATTGTAAAGAAAGATATTGAGGGAGTCCTTTGTCTGCTGTTAGAGCTATTTAGAGGCCAGGTTTGTTATGTGGGGTAAAAAAAAATTTTAAAAGTGAATTAGCTGCCAATCTCTGCAGGGAATACAACTGGCACAATTAGCTGATATTGAATATGAACAGGCCTGATACTGAAAACATAAACAGATGCCTTCAATGCAAACTGTGGGGGGAAAAGTTATCTCCCCTTCCCCCCTTTCTTAGCCCCACTCCCATTAAGAGGTCATATTTGTGTAGTAGATTTGCAGCAGTGAGAGAAGAGCTGGCTAGTTATTGTTTAAGCTGATACAAACCGCTGATATTTGCAAGTGAAAGTGGGCTTTATGATGCAGTGGCCCAACCCAGGAGAAGGAGCTGTCAGAGCTTAATGCACAAGGATGCATAGCATCTTAACTCCTAGAATACTGACTATAAAGCACATGGCTAAGGGAATGAGAGTGTAGTCAAGAGAAAGACATAGTCCTGACACAGAGGCAGTTAAAAAACTGAATGATGTGGAGTGATAGGGTTTGATTTTTGTAGTCTGAGGAGTGTCTGAGTGCTTTGTTGACCCAGAAGGGGAGCACATAGCATTTTTTAAGAAGCCAGGCAAGGCCCTGGGTTTTTCCAAAGCTATTAACACTCTTTTGTCCTCTCCCTGACTTTCTCGTTCCCCCCAAGTAAGATATCATAAAAGTGAGGGTTTCCAAGATAGTAGGCTAACATGGCTGGTTCCCACTGACCTTGATTTGGGGCCCACATTGCACAGGCTCCTCTCCACTCTGCTCAGTTCCCTTAATTGAGCTTGATCCTGGCAAAATGTTTCTTCCTCATGCTCTGGATCTCCACCACTCCTGAACTTCTTCCTGGTAAAAATCTCAAATGAGAATCCATTAAATTATGTCTTTTTATACTTTTGGGAAGAGGAATAGCCTGATTGAGGGGGGGAGGGAATTTGTGCTGAGATACATCGAGGCTGGCTTGCTCTAACTGTCCTTAGTGCTAAGGTAGAGCATAAAAGGGGGCACAAAAACTAGGGGAAATCTTATTCCAGTTCCCACTCACATGGAAAAGTCTGTTATTTGAAGCACCACAGCTTGGTGGTGTGGTAGTTAGAGCATAAGGCCTGGTGTCAGGAAGACCTGGGTTCAAAATTGACCTCAGACACTAACTGTGTGATCTTAGGCAAGTCACTTAACCTAGTTTGCCCCAGTTTCCTCATCTGTAAAATGAGCTGTAAAAGAAATGGCAAAACATTTTAGTATCTCTGCAAAGAAAATCCACAAAAGGGTTTATGAAAAGTCAGATGCAAATGAAATGACTAAACAACGACATAAATATGAGTAGATTTAAGGACCCTTTATCTGTTTCCATCATTGGAGAAACACATTTTATTCAACTCTTTTAATTTAAACTTTTCCCTCATCCAACTTGAAATCCGAAAGTTAGGGCACTGAGGGGAGAAGAAGCCTCTTATGTATTCAAAACAAAACAAAACAAAACAAAACAACATAACTGCCATGTGTTCTAGTCTCATTGGCAACTGCACTCAGTAATTTCATTGTCTAGTTCTTGTGTACTTAGGATATAGAAAGAATTTCTCCTATCATGTAATATATCTCTTATCTTGTTTACATTTTTTAATACATTGAGCTGAAATCACATATATTGGACTGGTCACTAGGCTAAAGTGAAGCTCTCAGTTTGGCAAAATTTAGATGTAGTGCATGGAGCATAGAGGGTTGGTCTGGATGTCTGGAAGAATGGAGTTCAAATTCTGCCTCAGACACTTAACTAGATGTGATTGTATAAGTCATTCCTGGAATTCTCCATAGACATTTCAGTAAGGCCAGTAACTTTTTGGCACCATTTTTAACCTCATTTTCTTTATTTGTAGGATAGGGAAAATATCATCACCTTTTTCATAGGGTCATTTGAGGTTTAAAGAAGTTAATGCATGCAAAGTGTTATACACAGCCTATAAGTAAAGATACATATGAGATATACTGAAAGTGTTTAAAATACATAATCTTTTTTTAGAAATCTGATTTTCATATAAATATCATTATAATTGTTTATGATTCTGATGATAAAAACTGTGAGGAAGGAATTTATTTGTATGAGTGTGTGTGTGTGTGTGTGTGTGTGTGTGTGTTTGTGTTTGGGAGTATAGAAACAGTATAGAACAATGAATAGAGTTTTACTTGTAGAGCCAAGAAAGATATAGTTTCAAATCCTGTCTTCAACACTAGCTATGTGACTCTGGGCAAGCCATTTAAACTCTTGATGTCCCTGGTGACCAGGGATTTGACCTAGATTTTCAGCTTTGATACTGTTATTGTTGTTGCTGTTGTTGTTGTTGGTCCTTTG
Organism: Dromiciops gliroides; assembly: GCF_019393635.1. NCBI lineage: Eukaryota > Metazoa > Chordata > Mammalia > Microbiotheria > Microbiotheriidae > Dromiciops > Dromiciops gliroides. The sequence goes on from NC_057863.1 coordinate 169,477,957, forward strand.
TTCTCGAAGAGGACCATGACACTGGGGTGAAGTCATGATTTGCAGTGAATCAAATTTAAGTGAGGGAGGGCTGTGCAAGGTCACCATCGTCACTCTCTCCTTTGGAGCCATCTGGGTCCAGTGGCTAGATATACATCAGGAGGACTAGAGATAATCTTGAATATTTTTCAAGCAATCAGGATTAAGTGATTAGCCCAGGGTTACACAGCTAATAAATGTCTGAGGTGAGATTTGAACTCAGATCCTTTGAATATGTTATGTGAAACAGACCTATTGAGCTTTAAGGCCCAAATCCTGACCATCCTTTGTAATTATCAAGCACTGGCATTCTTAACAAGACCCTAGAGGATTCCAAAAATAATACATAATAATTATAAAGATATTATATTATTGCCTCATGTCTACACATGTTTCAGTAAGGATTAATTTAGGAATCTAAGGCAAGGGTACAATATGCTATTTAGCCACAAAATCACTAAAATGAAGCATTTCTTCAAAACATTTCTCTTATGATATCCCTCCCCCAGTGTAGTAAAGGATAGTTTCGAGACTAAGTACTTAAAAAAAAGTTTTATTGATGAACTTTGTTTTTTGTATCAGTCTTATATCTAGATATCTCTCATCCAATAAATGTACCTTCTGACAGCTAGATGGCATAGTGGATATAATACTGGCCCTGGAGTTAGGAGGACCTGAGTTCAAATCCAGTCTCAGGCACTTACTGGCTGTGTGACCCTGGGCAAGTCACTTAACCCTGATTACCTAAAAAAAGCCACAAATTAACCTTACCTTGTAGCAAAGAAAAACAATTAAGTAACTAAAACTGATACAGAGACCTTGCCTAACAATTTGGGCAAAAATATGCTTTCATCATTCATTGTCTTTCTCAAAAAAAGATGATATATTTCATTATTTGATGCCAAATGTTTGTTTTTTCAGTTCCAAGTGCTTATTTTCTATCCTGAAGACTGTCAAAATGGGAATTTTAAAATACAGAATCATAGCCATAGGATCATAGCCCTAGACCTGGAAGAGACATCAGAAATCCATCTGCCTCTTTTTACAGATAACAGAAATGGAGACAAAGAATGTAGAACACTTTGCAGGAGAGCACAGGCAGCAGACCTGAAATTTTAACTTGGGTCCTGTGGTTCCAACATCACTGCTCTGACCATTGCATTAAACCTCTCATTTTGGTTTACCCTTAAGCTAGACACCCTCACTCCCATTATCACTAATATAATACTAGGATGAGAATACAGCATCTCATAACAGGACTGGACAATGTGTTGGGACTCCAGGATAACAGGAGACAACTTCTATATTAACTAAGGTTATTTTGGGGGGGCAGGGCAATGGGGGTTAAGTGACTCGCCCAGGGTCACATAGCTAGTAAGTGTCAAGTGTCTGAGGTCGGATTTGAACTCAGATCCTTCTGAACCCAAGGCCAGTACTTTATCCACTGAGCCACCTAGCTGCCCAATAAGTTATTCTTTTAAGATAATTTAGGGATACCCTAAATTGGAACCTTGGAAGCCAGTTGAGAAACCAAGCTTCCTTTTCCCTTCACCAGTACTTGTATTGCTGAGGTGAGGGTTGAAGTGGGTGACAGAAAAGGGGACTATATTTTTCAGTCTAAAATATTTTCCAGCATGTCTTTAACAGGAAATAAAAAATAAGATGCTTTTGAAAAGCCCTTGCCTCAAGCTGACAGCACCATCCAGTCCATGTCAGAAAAACATCAGATACATGGCTTCATATTGTAAATCATCCTGTTTACTTCATACACATTTAAAAGAGGAAATCTATTCATAAATGGTTTTAGAAATTTTTGGTATCTTTCCTGCTTTTCTTTACAAGGTAGTAAATTCAGACCCTATGTTTTAGACAAATCAATCTGTAGTTCACATATATTAAATCATGGTCACCCGAAAACTGAGGCGTTGGTAAGTTAAGAACACTTGACTACATTGATAAAATATAAAATGCTTGAGGCCAAGAGCTATTTTTTATTTTGTGTTGTTTTTAAATTTGCAGTGTCTAGCTCAGTGCCTACTCAGTCAAAGGAAATCAATATTTTATCTGGCCAAATTTCTGAATATCCCATGTGGTGCAGTTAAGGAAAGAGGTGATAGTGTCAAGAAACCTGGGTACAAGTGCCATGGCTGCTTTGCAATCTAGGGCAGATTAAATAAGTTCTCCCCAAACCTCAGTTTCTCTATCTATAAAATGTGAATATTGTTTGCAAAAGTGCCTTAGAGGGGTGCTGTGAAGAAAGTGCTATCTAAATAAGCCATTATTATTACTCATATAATGATTATTCTAGTTTTCTTCTGTCTCTTCATGTTGTCCTTGGGTTTATATCATTGCTTTTCAAAAATAATGAAAATATTATCTTCATCTTATGAAACAGGATTGGAGGTTGACAAAATTTCTCAGAGACACTCCATTGAGGTCTCCATGTATGAATTCCTTGAGAAGATATGCTTTATACATGTGTATGTATCCATATTTGTTTATGTATGTGTGTATGTATATATAAACATGCACACATTCATATATACATAGGCATATATATGCACATCAGTATCTATATATGGTTGCCTCTATATGAAGACAGGTATTATACATATGTAAACAAAGGGAAATTGACTGATAATTATATTTCTAGTTTAGTTCTTGCTTTACTTTTCTGTTCTCAGCAAACAAATCCTTGATAAAGGTAACATATTCCCTATAAAAATTATACATTTTACCTGAAATGATTTGAAATTATATTGTCTGCTATAGTGTTGATTTTAGATTTTTTACCATAGTGGTAATATCTTTATATGCATATCCTGAAATCCAAAGTCTAATTTTAGACAGAAATTAAGATGAAATATGTAAATTTGACATTAATTCATGTTATATTGAATAAAAATTCATTTTAATGACCTTGATTACTTAATTTTTAAACCTGCCTTTATCATACAGGCATAGTAGAAACTTGTCTCTTGATACAGGTGCAATTAGCCTGAAAAAGATGTTCCAATCTTTCTTTATAGATGACTGTGCATTTCAAGAGTCAATACCTGAAATGGATACCTGTCAGTTTCATATGTTCTCCCTTTCCCTGCCTAGACCCCAGAAAAGAAACTAATGATCCATGAAATGTTCAAAAAGTGTTCAGAGCAGAAGAGAGGAAAGCTAGAGACCTGGAAAATCAAAAACCTGTACCTTTAAGGGTCACTTCAGTTTTTAAGTCACATAATCATATGAGAAATCCACCAACTCTGACTTAATCTGAGATCACGATGACTCACTAAAACCTTAAAAGAATCAAGAATTTTAATTTCATAGGGCCTTTGTGTGTGCGTGTGTGTGTGTGTGTGTGTGTGTGTGTGGTGTGTGATTAGATTAAGCTATAATTAAGAAACTATCTGCTGAGTAGCCCCAACATAGAGCATAAGGAAAAATAGAAGTTGTCCTATCTTACTTTTGTGGGGTAATGAGTCTTGCCAGATGGTGGACTGCTATACTTGCAATTTTACTGTGACATGTGCGGGTGAGGGGAAGAAAGAAAAAAAAGCTCTCAGAATGTCACACCGTGTGAAAGGCTCGTATGAAAAGGTACAGAGCTGTCTTTCAGCAGACTGTCTACAAAAGCTTTTGAAATTGTTGCCTCATCCAGCTGGAGTTGTTTGATTCCTTAAATTCAAAGGACATTTTCTTGTATGGTATCAAAGATCGAAGCTGACTTTGCTAACCTGGTAACAGAATAGACATGGAGTCTTAAGGTCTGCTCCTGCTCCATTTCCATCACTTGTGGGAAATTGACTATGTCAGGAATGCTAACCTGGTTCTGATAAATTATCCTTTTTTATGGTTTTGGGGTATGACAAATAAACCCAGTACATTCCCGCTGATACACCCCAAAAAGAATGACTTCTTGACCTAAATTTGTTGATCAGTATTATATGCCACACAGTTAACTATGATCATTACAGCAAACTTTTTACTCTTGTTCACTAAAAGTGCTAGTCTTTTAAAAACTGCCCATTTTTCTTGATTTCTACTCACCCCATTGCACAAGATAGAACATTTTGAATATCAATCACTCTTTGTAGAAAACAAGCCCACTGTATCCAACTAAGCTTTTACTTTTGCAAAGCCCAATAGTGTGATGACCAGTGCTTAGCCCTAGGGCAATGAAAATAGAGGGTTCCAAATTTAGAGGGTAATTGAAGCAATATCAAAACCACAGAACTTAGCACCTACTTAGCAAGAGTAGCTAGCTAATATAGGAGGCTGCCACATGGCTAGGTAGGGGTAAGCTCTTCTCTACTTACATTCTGTCACCCCACATGAACATGGTAATCTCATGTCATTGTCTCTGGGATTTCTGTCTAGCATTTCACTAGTTCACCTTAAATAGATGCATATCCATTTAATATGCAAATGTCTTCAACCCATAACTCATTATCTTTACCCTTAAATCTGTCTTTCCACCTAACGTTTATTTCTCTCAAGATCCTGTTCTTCTTGTCATTCAAGATCCTTGCTTAGGTGGCCTCCAGAACTCTTCACTCTCATCTACTTCTGCAAAATTCAATCAACTGTAAACTCTTGTCTATTCTATTCTACCTCCTCAACATCTCTCACATCTGCCCCTGTCTTTCTACTCAAATGGTCACCAACCTAGGGCAAAGGTTCATTACCTCTCAACCAGACTATCATAAAAGTCTCCTAATTTTGATCTTTCTGCATCCAATATCTCTTTTAGATAATCTAACCTCTATACATCTGCCAAAATAATATTATTAAAACAGAGATCTGACCATGCAACTCCTCTGCTCCAGAAATTTCACTGGTTCCCTAGTGACTTTAGGACAAACACAAATTTCTTTTTTTTTAGTATTAAAAGGTCTTCACAATTTGGTTTCTTCCTATATTTCCATGCTGATTACATAACCCCCTCTCTCATATTATATTCTATTTTAACAAGTTGATTTTTCCTATTCATTCTGTCTCTGTGTTTTTGCACACTGTCTTCTCACCTCCAATACTTGGAACAGATAGCTACCATCAGTACTCACTTCAAGTGTCACTTCCTTCAAGAAGTCTTTCCTCATTTCCCCATTTGTTATTCCCACCCTTCCAAAACCACTGTGTACGCTATTGTATAGAAAAGAATTTACCTATTTGTGAACATACTAAATTCTCCCCCAGGATAAGGTAAGCTGTTTGAAGGCAGGGATTATCTCAGTCTAGAATCTGTACTTAGCACAATGTTTGTTACATAGTAATCATTTACCAAATGTTTGTTGATTAATTTATTGATCATCTTTCTTTAGTTTATGGCAGTAATACTATAAAAATAAGTGATAGCAACAGTTCTGTTTTATCTGTATATTTTTGTCCACTATATCAACTCCAAAAGGAGAGGTAACACATCTATTCTTTGACTAACTGCTATATTAAAATATTAATTTTGATTCAACAGACTCTTATTCATCAACATTTTTGTGCAAAATACCTAGTTTAAGTATCTAATAAATTCTATGTCTACCATGAACAATCCATAACTTTTTTATTATCAATTTCAAGTAAGGTGCTATATTTGTGTCCCCAGTTCCTAGTGGCACAATTTCTGCTTACTATAATTGTAGCCAATTAAAAAATAGTTTATGAACTGTTTGGTTGACTTTCACTAGAAGTCAGCTGAAAGAAAACAAGGAAGAAATATTTATTAATTAATAGCATTCAGAAATCATCGTTAAATGGTTCAGAAACCTGCTGGTAATTTCAAAATTAAATTAATTAAGCAAGAAATTGAAGTTCTTCCTGGTAGAAAGCAAACAACAACAAAAAACCCCACAAACAAACATTTCTCTGGTTCCCAGTTTTATTGGGACCTACAAAGATACTTGAACATATATAAATAATGCATGTGACCTGGTACATATCTTATAAACTCCCTCTGAAAGCAATTCCAAAGGATAAACTAACAAAACCCAGACAGATAATGAAATAGACAGACAGATAGATAGATAGATAGATAGATAGATAGATAGATAGATAGATAGATAGATAGATAGATAGATAGACAGACAGACAGATAGATAGATAGATGAAGAAATAAATGAGTGTAGAAATAAATAAATGAAAATAAGCACCAACAAGCAGCACTGGAAACTAGCATCTATTTTGACAGGCAGCACATAATTGCATTTATCAATTCTTGTATGTTTCTTTAAAGAGAAAATTCTCCATTTTATAAATGTTCTATCTCTGCCAAGGTCACTTTGCTTGAATACCAGATAAATCCTGAATCTGCTAGAAATTGTGGAGCCTGGAACTCATTCAGGAAGAAATGCCTCAGTTGTCTCTGAGCCCAAAAAAGTGCTAAGTAATTATGCTGGATGACCATATGTAGCTGTAGCTTGTAAAGAATTCAGTATCTTGTGAAGAACAACAATCTCACAGGGTTTGGTGCCACAAGGACTGCTTGCTGAAATTAGTCGGTCAGCCAGCATTTAATTTATTAAGCATCTACTATGTGCCAATCACTGTGCTAAGTGCTGAGGAAGAAATCCATCCTGAGGAAAGGAGTGCTGGGAGAGAAGGGTAGTGTTGAATGGAGAGCAGTGAGTTCCCACACTCATACTGGGTGACTTGCTACACATTGTCTTTGACATTGCATTGTAAATCTAGGCTAGTTCAATTGCTATAACTCCACTTAGTGCAGAAAGCTAAAGGATGAATGTGACCTGCAAGAATTAGGTTGTCCATCTTAGAAAGAATTTCAAACCTACTCTTGTCAGGGTCTGAGGCAGGCCCACTAATAGCCTGGCTCTCTTTCACAATGCTTCTATCAAGACCATTCAAAAGTTTTGAAAGGCACCAGATTCATTTAGACTTGTTAGCTCGGGTTATTACTGGAGAAGAGAGAATTGAAAGGTTCAAAATTTTCAGTCTTTGCATTTGGAAAAAGATGTCTTCAAATCACTCAAGCACAGTGTTGCATGATTTCAGCCAAGCAGCAGTTCACTAAGAAAAAAAATCTCAGGAACTATTTCATCGAGCCCTTTGTACCAAATGGGTTCTAGTGATAAACCATTCTGGGCACGGAGGGAGCCAAAGTCCTCCAAAAACCTGCCCCCTTCTGCTTCTTCTCCCATCCTTAATCTCTGGTGCTGTCAAGATTATGGCTTGATGTTTAAGAAGAACAACATATTTCTGTATACATATAAATAATAATTGGCATTTCCATAGTGTTTTAAGGTTTGAATTGTATTTTACATACATAACCATTTGTGAGGTTGGGTTTATTGGAACTATTATTCCAATTTTACAGGTAAAGAAATTGAGTAATATCAGTTCAGGACTGTAAGATACCTTTGGGGGGCATCTAGCCCAACTTCTTTCTCCCCTCCTTTCATAGATGAGACATGTAAAGCCCCTTTAAGTGATTTGTCAGATTCACACAGGTAGTGGTGTCAGATGCAGGATTTACATACAGGATCCGACTCCATATCATGGGTTCTTTTCATTGTACAATATTGAATTGCTGGTGGTCATACAGTAAGTGGGTAGTGAAAGAAAGAATTGAACCCAGATTTTCATGACTCAGAATCTAGTACTCTTGCCGCTATGCTGCATTGCCTCTGTCAACTTGGTGAAGCACCCAGTTTTGGACATCACACTGCACAGTCAGCTAGGTCAACCTAGAGAACCTATATAGAACATTATTCTAATATTAATTTATCTCACTAAGGCGTGGTGGATATTGTAGTGTGTGTGAAGACAGATGGATAGGTTGAGGTTCAAAACAGCTGGATTAAAGAATGTTAATATCATACCTAACATTATAGAAATGAACTGTGTGCATCTCAGGGAACAAGAGGTTATTCCTTGATTTGGAGAGGGTTCAGTTTGTGCATTCACCCATTACATAGTCTGACTCTGTGTGTGTGTGTGTGTATGTGTGTGCGCGCACGTGCATGCATGTATAAATAATCCTGAAGAAATTTTGGGAGCCTTTACAAAAACTGAGTTTTATTAAGAGGAGAAAGTTCAGGATGGACTACAATAATAATAATAATTTTATAGTCATTTATAGTTTGCAAACCTCTATAAAAAGATAATCTCAAGTGATCCTCCTCATAACAAATCTGTGAGGTAGGTGCTATTATTATCTCCATGGTGTGAGGAAAAAAGACTAAGAGATTAAATGACTAATAAGTATCACACAACTAATAAATATCTAAAGATGATTCAAATGCAGGTCATCTGGACTCCAAGTCCTATGTTCAATTTACCCTGACACCTAAAATAAGAACAGGAAACCTGGGCTAGCTAGAAAATGAAGAGAAGAGAGAGAAAGGAGAAGGACAGCTGATGGAAAGAGAGGGGGCTATAGCAATTATAGTCTCACCCCAAAGAAACCCAGAACCAAAGAGAGGACTAGTTAGATCAAAGGGTCTTTTCTGTGTCACAGAAGTGCAGTGAAACCTATGGAACGAACCTCAGAGCAATATTTTTTTCTTTCTTTTAAATTCATAATGGAAGGAAATGCTAAGTTTTAATTGGATAGCAGCGAAAATTAAGATGCATATTTTCCTACCTAAGTTGATGGATCCTCTTAAATCTATCCATGTATCCCCTGGGGGTCCAAACATCCCATATTAAAGAACTCTTGAGATAGATAATTCCTGAAGGCAGAACCCAAGGGACCCTAATTCAATTGGTGGGTCAGGTAGCAGTTGAGGAAGAAAGTATTTTCAATATAAAGTCAAGAGAGAAAAGGATTCTTCTTTTCCAGGCAACAAGGGAAGAGAGACAAATAGCCTGTAGCTTAGACCTGAGGGAAAAAGTAGGTTGCATTAGGAAAAAAAATAGCCACTGACTGGAATGGAAGTGATAACAAGGAGCTCCTGAGGGTGATTCTTTAATATTTTACACTTGTGCCAAACCTTTATTGTCATATGAGATTATCCGCTTGCAATTTAACTCCACTACACATAATTTATACCCTGAAATTCAGTCATGCTATTGTAAAAAAAAATGAGTTTACTTGAATGGATGTGCTACTGCAATATAGACAGCTGGGAAACTGTAACACTGCAGAAGTACAAGTAGGAAATGTCCTAGAAGCCAAGATTGTGGTCATTAAGGAGGAATACTCTCCTGGGAGGGAGAAGGAAATAAGCATTCATTAAGAACCGATGAAGTGCCAGACACTGTGCTAAGCCTTTTACAATTATTATCTCATTTAATCCTCACAACAATCTTGAGAGTTAGATGCTGCATTTGCGCCCATTTTACAGGTGAAGAAACTGAGACAAGCAGAGGTTTATGTGACTTGCCTAGGGTCACATGTCTAGTAAGTGTCTGAGGCTGGATGTGAACTCAGGTATTCCTAGCTCCAGGCCTAGCACTCCAGACTCTGACCTACATTAAGACAAGCTGGATGAGAAAGCTGCTTATGTGGGAACCACTCTCAGAACAGCCTACTTTGTTTGTTTGTTTGTTTGTTTGTTTTTTTAAGGCATTTGGGGTTAAGTGACTTGCCCAGGGTCACACAGCTAGTAAGTATCAAGTGTTTGAGGCTGGATTTGAACTCAGGTCCTCCTGAATCTAGGGCCGGTGCTCTATCCACTGTTCCACCTAGCTGCCCAGAACAGCCTGCTTTGTTTGAGGTCTTACTGTCACTTAGCTTGCCACTTCTACTCCTATTTCCTCACTTAGGTCTAATATAATATCTAATACACTATACTTATTATGTTGATTACATTTTTTTTCGGTAGAGTGAAATGACCAAAGGTTGTCCTCTGAAAAATTATCTTTCATGCATATTTCATAGTCATACAATATTTCCTTAGAAATTAGAACACAGACAAGTGTGTTCATTGATGCTCTGATTATTATTATTCTTTCTTTGCTGGGCAATGGGGGTTAAGTGATTTACCCAGGGTCACACAGCCAGTAAGTGTCAAGTGTCTGAGGCCGGACCTGAACTCAGGTACTCCTGAATCCAGGGCCGGTGCTTTATTCACTGCTCCACCTAACTGCCCCAGTACTCTGATTATTAATACCAAATGCTTATAAAATACTAAAAAGTTGGGCCACCAAGGGTGATTGCCACTGTCATCAGGTTTGTCTAGCACAAAGTCCAAATAAAAATGTATTATGAGATCCTCCATATAGTCTTGTTCGCAGGTGACATTGTATTGATTTCATCAGACCACTGAACATTGTAGTTTCCTAAATGAGAACCATGAGTTGGAACTAAGTATCCACACACAAAAATAAATCCAAATACATGAAGAATGTCTGCTGTCCAAATTTTGAGATGCATTTGAATGTAGTGTGTAATTTAAGATTCTAAATGTGGATTCTAATCTGTTCCCCCAGTTTTGGGGGAAACTGACTAAAATCACTGATAAAATGAGTTTAGGTTTTTAAGGGTTTATTGAAAAACAGAAAGAAAAAGATTGAGAACAGAATTCCAACAGCCTGGCATTCCTATCTTTCCTCAAATTTCCTGTGAAGTCCTATGCCACCACCACCACCATCAAGTCAGGAACCCAAAAGAGACAGAGCTCTCCGTGCAGGCCCTCTTTCCTCCTTCCTGTATCCTCCCAGAAAACAGGAGGCTCCTCAAGTTGATTGTCTGGTAGCCTTGATAGACAGCACCCATGAGCAAACATCACTTCCTGTCGCCAAGGAAAAGCCACATGGCCTTGCCCTCTGAGGCATTCTCCTCATGGTGGAGCTTTCCTATAGTAAGTCTCCAGTAGGTGGCATCATTCCAATCATTACAGTAGAAACCTATAGTGCTGGTTTATCATTACATATATTTATTGGATAGATACCATTGAACAGGGGGGGTCCCAGAATTAAACATGAGTAGACAGATTACCATTGAAAAAACTGCACAATGTTTAATGACCCCAATCTATTTTCTTTAAAAACAAAAAGGAGCTCCATTTTTTAATTACATGGTTTTTCTTTTGAGGCTCTGAGTCATGGAAAACTACAATCTTTGAAGAATTATGGTTGTGGGTCACTCAAAAAGCAATGGAGAAGCACATAATTGGTATAAGGAGGTTGTAACATATGACCCACAAGTTCCACAGGAGAAACTGTGCAATGGATGTCAACAAGGGATTGTAGTACTGGGAAAGAATGTAGTTTCAACATGCAGCGAGAACTAGGGATAATTTATAGACATTCCATGTGATATCTTTACAATATGATGAAATTGAAAGTAAGGTGTCTAGCAATTTGACTGTATCTCCAGTGGGGAACTTAAGAGGAAGATAGAGACACAAGTTACGTAATACAAGAAGACATGGATGGATTGTGATGTGTACTGCTGAAGGGAATTACATATAAGTGAAATCACAGATCCATCAACAGTGGAAGGCTGGAGAGAAAATGTGATATGTTATCTTGTTTTATAATAGATAAAAAAATCAAGGTAAACCAATAGGTGCAAACTCTTTATTGACCATCAAATGATGCCACTACCTCTAGATTTTAAAATTTATTTACCTTAGTATTACTTTTTTTGGGGGGGGCAGGGAGACAATGAGGGTTAAGTGACTTACCCAGGGTCACACAACTAATAAGTGTCAAGTGTCTGAGGCTGGATTTGAACTCAGGTCCTCCTGAATCCAGGCCCAGTGCTTTATCCACTGTGCTACTTAGCTTCCCCCAGTATTAATTTTTGCATTCCTGATATCCATTTTCTCATATAGAAACTGGGTTCAATGTATTTGATTCAGAATAATATTCAAAGTCAAATGCATTACAGAAGAGACCTGTTTTAGACCCCATCCAAAATTGATTACCAAGGGCTTGAAAATGGCATTGATTCTAGATGTCGTATTACTATAAAACTCTAGAATACCTCTAAGTATACTGCTTGGAAATAAATAAGACAACTTTAAAGCTGTTGGAAGTGACCTATTCATTTCAAGGATGAGTAATTAACTTTTTTTCACATTCATCTAGTTAGTCAAATAGTTGAGCTGACCCTTTCATTGTTAACCTTTTCTCCAGCTAACAGGAAGAGCAGCAAACTGTCAGAGAACCACCACCCCAGAAGCCCCATGGGAGCATCCTGCAGTCAGAACATGAACCGCTGGACATTTTGATTAGCACACATGTGCTGAATCAGCACACAGAGAGGACTTAAAACACACTGCCTCTTGCATTTTTATGCAAGACTCTCTTTAGTATGGAGCTCCAGTAATGATTGGTAGCGTTGTATTTTCTTGAGAAATGTGCACAGTGAAGCTCTCTCCACAGCGTGGTGCAAACTTGGCTTTCAATCACTCCATATGGCAGCAGACACCGCTGCAGATTCCCTGTGAGGTTGGTCCTTCACTGCAGGAAATTGCAGGAGAACCTGCTAAATCCTCTTTGAAGGGATTTCCTTTCTTGGGGCTTGTTTTGCCTCTGCTCTACTGTACACTGCTTCCTCAAGAGAAGCTGAACCACTGGCCCTTGGAACTCCTGAGCGGGGGTGGTGGGGGCTGCTCTGGAAATGAGAGGGAGGAGATAAGAGAATATTCAAGAAGAAAAAAATCTGAAGGGGGAGGGAGGAGGGGTGTGAAACAACTTCCCAGTTCTCCTCACTGTTAAGAGGGAACTGCAGTCTGAGGAGGTGCTGGGGCCGCTGCTGATTTCTGAGTAATCAAGGCACTTCAAATACATCCCTCCTCTAATTTCATGAATATTTTGAGAGTTCCTGGAACTGAATGTACATTCAAGGTGAACTCGTTTCATTGTATTATGGATTTAGAGCTGGAAGGGACCACACGGTCCATGAGGCCTACTCCTCTCATTGTTCAGATGCAGAAACTGAGGCATGGGAAGGTGAGTGACTTGCTCATAGTTACCCAAGTGGTAAGTTGGCAGAGTCAGAATTCGAATCCATTTCCTCAGATTCAAAATCCAGAGTGCTTTCTACATTAACATAGAACTCCCCAGGCAATCCTATATTCTTCTTATTTCGACTCTCTTGGGCAAAGGCAGGTAGGGGGTTCAGTAGATAGAGTTTGAGGCCTAGAATCAAGAAGACCTGAATTCGAAACTTGCCTTAGACATTTATTTCCTGTGTGATCCTAAGCAATTTCCTGGACCTCTGTCTACCTCACTTTCCTCATCTGGAAAATGGGGATAATAATAAGACCTACCTCTCAAGGTTGTTGTGAGAATCAAATAAAATAATATTTGCAAAGTTACTCAGCACAGTGCTTGTCACAGAAGTAGGTGCTTAGAAAATGCTCATTCGGGAGCAGCCAGGTGGCACAGTGGATAAAGCACCGACCCTGGATTCAGGACTACCTGAGATCAAATCTGGCCTTAGACACTTAACAATTACTAGCTGTGTGACCGTGAGCAAGTCACTTAACCCCCATTGCCCCACAAACCCCCCCAAAAAAACAACAAAAAATGCACATTTCCTTAATAGCCCTTCCAATTCCCAAATTCTATGATTGTGTGGTTCTTTGACTTATACTCTTCTCCATTAAATACAAAAAAGAGATTATTGACAAATTCTTTGTTCAAGTATTGTGAAGTAAGTGGAAAGAGTACTGAATTTGGAATAACAAGAAATCAGAGTTTAAATCCTGACTACCACCCATCATGCTATGTATGTGAACTTTGCAAGTTACTTCATTTCTCTTGATATATAAAATGAGCATTCTGAGCTAAATTAATTTTGAGTTCTTATGTAGCTTTCAATCCCATGATCTTAGCCACATTTCTCAGGAATGGTTTAGATATCTTATGAGATCAAATACAGTCTCTTTTCTGTTATACCATGCATGTTTCTTCTAGGTGTATGCACCCAAGATTTGCTTAGTTATAGACACCCTAGCACACCAGAGTTGATGAGTTTGTGCCAACTGTGGTGGATACAACTCTTCCATGCTCCTTTTTCTGAACTTCCCTTCTTGGACAAGGATTCCCATGCAATCATCCTCCAAGTGGTGCTTAATGAATGTTTGTAGAATTGAATAGTGAATTAGCCACACTTCATAAGGGTTTTAACCCCCAAGACAGCACTTAATTTTTTAAAATACACTTTGAACTATATGACTGTTCATTAACTAGTCCTCACAACATTTTGCTGAGGAAGAGAATAGGAAGTGAAATAAGGGAAATGTGGTAATACATAATTTAATCCCAATTTTATTTTTAAATGAATCATAAGACAAATATCCCCATGGAATATTTTGTGAAGCATAGAAAGATGTTTCATATAAAGCATGTATCTATATAATTCCAAAATAACTGTGAAAAGTAAAAATTTCTGTCAAACTAGTTATTTAACACCACATAGTTTTCCCCATAAAAAGGTTGTTGTTAAATCCAGCTTTAAAGCAAAAAAATAATTTCAAAAACTATGGGTTCAGATCTCTAAGACCCTCCTTATTTGTTTGTTTGTTTTTTCTTTATTTTTTTTTGTGGGACAATGAGGGTTAAGTGACTTGTCCAGGCTTGCACAGCTAGTGAGTGTCAAGTGTCTGAGGTTGGATTTGAACTCAGTTCTTCCTGAATCCAGGGCCAGTGCTCTATCCACTGAGCCACCTAGCTGCCCCGTCTCTTCTTATTTGTGATTTGAGATAAAGAAAACAGTTTTAAATTTGGTGAGCATCAAGTACATTCATCTAGATTACTTGAAACAAAAAACAAAGGCTTCAATGCTTCTAGACTGGGAGGGGGCAACCCTAGATTTCTATAGGCATTCCATTTAACTGTTAGTATTATAAATGAGATTATGAGTTAAAAGTGAAACAGCAACAATGAATACATAGAGGGTAATTGTATCTGAGGGCTTGAGATTCATTATGGTTTCTTTATTGCTGCTCTTAGCATGGTGCCAGCTGCCATATATAATCCTGCAAAACAGATCAACTTTCTTGCTCCCCTAAAGAGAGAGAATTCAAGCTGCCAGGCCTGATAATTCACCAGTGAAGTGCATCTCTGAATTCCTGCCCATATTTAAATCTAAGGCTCTCTTTAGTCCCACTGGTTCCTACTGCAGAATGGCTACAGTTTCATCCAATTATTTAAACAGAGTAGATCCATTCATGATGTGATATGGTACAATACAGGACAATGTGATTTTTCAAAATGGCAAAAAAGAAGACACGTTGTTGTTAGTATTGAACTGAGAATTTCTATGCCCTCTTATACATTCTTTTATACACTGACAACTGCTCTTCCTTTCTCATCTTCTTTAATGCCACTTATACTTATTCAAGACTATTACTGAAGGCTAGAATTAAGGTTTGGCAACTTGGGACTCATTTACTTCCTTCAAATATCCCCATGGTGTTACTCTCAAATGAGCAGTGAATAAAATGCATGCTTGACATATATCAGGAGTTGGATTATCCTTGAGTATCTTAAAATTCAGGACATTATAAATGTATATACATTTATAGCTTGGTGAAAGACAATCAAAGCACAGCATAAAGTCATTTGGTCAAGGTAATTTATATAAAATAAAATCCTTAGGGGTTGCCCAACATTTAATGTTTTTTGCGTGGCAATAAGGGTTAAGTGACTTGCCAAGGGTCACACAGCTAGTAAGTGTCAAGTGTCTGAGGCAGGATTTGAACTCAAGTCCTCCTGAATTCAGTGTCAATGCTTTATCCACTGCACCACCTAGCTGCCCCCTTCCCAACATCTTTGGGAAAGAAGATGCTGACTGTAGATACATATAAAATTTGTTTTTCATACATGACAACAGCCTGATACTTTAAAAAATGAGTGTGGAATATAAAAATTGATGGTGGGTTTAGATTAATTGACCTTAAGCTGTATTTATTTGCAAGGGAGGAATATGAGATGCATCGAGGGGTCTAAAGTTCACTCCTTCATGGTACTCCAACTATGCTCATCTTTTATGTATCACCTATAAGGAATGGTTCTAGGGTAGAGACCAAGTTGAGATTTCCTAGTGTATTATGGTAGATGATTATGCATCCTTGCCCAGAGGGAGGCTGAGTAGATTGGGAAAAACAGGATAGGGGGTGTATGTAAGTGTGAACCATAGAAAGAGAAGTGAGAGAAAAGTGGAAGAATGCTCTGGCATGCTCCAGATTGCTTTGACCACAGTAGATGCTTTGCCTGTGAAAACTCCCTCCTGTCCTCCTTCACACCAACAAAAAACATCAGCTGGTCTGCCTATCTTATAGGAAAGTCTAAAGTTGTGACAGGTTTGTGTGTGTGTGTGTGTGTGTGTGTGTGTGAGAGAGAGAGAGAGAGAGAGAGAGAATGAACCAATACCCCTTTTTACTCTTCTCCTATCTCTTTTGTTGGCCTGTTTTCATCATCCAGCTACTACATATTGGCATGCCCTGGGATTTAGCTGCTTTTCTTTCTATTTTCTCCCCTTTATCATTCTTATTCACTCTCAGTTTCAAATATCATCTGTATGTGGAAGACTTGAAAATCTGCTTCTCTAGTTCTAACCTTGCTCCTCAATATTTTCAACCCCATACTGGAGAGCTCTACATCTTCATCTATTTTTTTTTATGCCTTACATTTGATAAAGACATAACCATTCTCCTTGTCCGCCATGATAGAAATAACTTACTCATCTTTACTCCCTCCCCTCCTAAGTCATACTCCCCAACTTATGAGATTTGGGCTAGTAAGCACAAACAATTGCCTGAAAAGCTTACTTTATAAAAAGGCAGAGTATAAACGTTCATAATTTGATTATTCTCTCTGAAACTATCAAATCTTTCATCTCTTTTTTACAGCATTATGGTTTGATTGGGGGAGGGCTATTTTCCACCCTTTAGATTGACAAAATCAGAGAATGTTAGTCTGTAATGGACTACTGTGGACATATTCATTATAACATGCCTACCAAGTAGCCATTCAGACTCTGCTTGAAGAGCTCCAAAGACTGAAAAACCACTACCTGAACAGGCGGCCTATTTCTCTTTTGCATAGAGCTAATTATTACCAATTTTCTTCCTTTATATCAAGTCTAACATTGGATTTTTCAACTTTAATTTCTACCTATTGTAAAACCTGCTTGGTGGATACCCAGAAATATAGTTCTTCTTTTATATGACAGACCTTTACATAATGGAAAACCCCTATTCATATTTTCTCTGAAGTTCCTCATTAGGCAAGACACTAACGCTTCAATTGATCCTAAAAAACTAGGACTGAAAACCCTTCATCCTAATTGTCCTCTTCTGGATGCTTGGCAAATGATCAAGGCTTTTTTTCCCTAAACTTTCTTGACCAGAACTGAGCACTATACTTCACATGTGGTCTGACCGGGTTAAGAAATCCAGTGGGACTATGACTTCCTTGCTACTGGAGCAAAATACAAGGCAGATACTTTAGTTGTATCAGGGATACCAACAAGAAAGAAGAAAAGCATTGTTTGAGGAGGGAAGAAGGAAGATCAATCCACCTACTTCACAAGTTTATCTGAGACAAATGCAGTAAACCTTCAAAAGTAGATTTGTATAATACCCTGTAGTTTGCTCCATAAATCAGGTTTCTTTTCCATCTTCTATGAATATGTTATATTTTGTAGACTTTCTTATTTGCAGAGATATTTAAATGCTATTCCTCATAGGGAGGGAAGAATTGACTATACATTAAAATGGCTTTACCAACACAGAGTCTGATTTAAAAAGAAAAGGAAAGAAACAAAATAGGGTTGAAAGGGGGCATTAGAAACGCATTATACATTATTTTTTAGGTTCAAAGTTAAGATAAATTATGATTCTATTTCCATGTGCAATATGAAATAGAAAACTATGGCTTTTAACTGAGGCCAAAACAAAACAGTTTCCCTGAAATGTGTAGTTAATTGGAGCCAAGTCATTAGGGTAGGGTAGTACTGAATTGCTGAAATATCTGGAATTTGCTCCTGTTCACTGCTTTGGTGTCATAAAATACTATCCATTTTTGAAAACTTGAACAACTTGTTTGACTGTGCCTTTTAATCTTGACAATTATTTTAACTAAACAACCATTAGTAAGAATCATAATCATAATCCACATATTCATAGGACTTTATAATATTTGAAAAGCATTTCTTCTCAGTTCTCTGTTGGGTAATATATCATTATATTCATTTTATAAACTATAATAATAATGGCTAACTTATACATATCACTTTAAATTTTGCAAGGCATTTTACCTATAGAATTTCATTTGATTTTAATGACAACCCTGCAAAGTAAGAACTATTGTTTTCCCTATTTTATGGTTGAGGAAATTAAAATTGAGAGGCCAATTGATTTGCCTCGGGTTATCCAAATAACACATACATACCTCAGGCAGGATTGTGGGGATTATGGAATTTAAATAACCTACTTGGGTTTGTAACCAGATTGACTTAACTGGGACTCAAACCCAGCTCTTCTGCCTTCAAGACCAGTGCCCTCTCCATTATTACATCTTGATCTTTGTGGTTCTCCCTTTTGTCATCTTTAAAATGAGGGTTTGAACTAGATATTCTTCTACGTCTTTTCAACTCTGAATGCGATGAACCTTTGCTTGTCTTTTTAATAAAAGTTCACATTTATACAGTGCTAAAATTCTTTCACATGTATTTCCTCTTTTCATCTTCACAATAGCTCTTAAACTCCAAGTATTGCCCTATTTTAAAGATAAGGAAACTAAGGTTGTGGGAGAAAGTGTATGACAATTCTGAAGAAAATACAATATTTGAAATACTTGTGTTTCTCCTAAACAAAATCATAATCTTGCATATAAGAAATTAATGTGAATTAAATTAATTATCCAAAGACACAGAACTAGCAGAAAAATAAAACTGGAAAGAAATCCTGTTTTCTTACTTCTATACCCTTCTGCTTCTTCTGTGTTGAGGTAGGAAATGACCTCTTTCCTCTCTTCAATCTGATGCTGTTTTCAGCCACATACTTTCATTATTTTGGATACATTCAATTCTACAAAGAGATAGACTGTATTCTATTTTGCCATATTCATTAGCAATCTTGATCTTTCCAATTTTACAATAGGTTATTTTGATAAATGCACTCACAAAATTAAATTTTGGTCTAAGAATTTGAGTTGAAAAAATAAGGGATTCATTTTTCGTAGGAGGATAACAGATGGCTGAGGATGAATTCGAAGAGAAATCTACTGCTGCTTATAAAGGAAAAAAATCAGAGAATAACAAAGGCAAAAAATGAGGCTTCTGCTTTGGTGTGTGTTTATAACATGAGAAATCAGGTAGAATTCAGCAATCTATTACCTAGTTCCCAGCCCATTATATTTCACTGAGTTCTAATATTTTCCAGATCTAATGTTTTGTGGATTTTATCCTCTCTTGGTCTATTTTAGAATTCGAATCGGCATTAGGATGCATTCCAATAAATCACGTTAAACAAAAACAAAAGGAATCATTGCCTTGAAGGGAAATATAAAATGACTGATTGCAAAAGTATTTTTAAAAATAATGTCACATATTTATATTCAATCTCATCAAAGATTTCATTTATACAAGAGTTAGAATTCTTTTCCAGTTCACCATGCTTCCAGATTTTGGTTAAAAACAATCAGAAAAAACAGAAAACAGAAAAACAGAAAAAAAAACAGAAACATACAAAGTGAAGTTATTTTTACTAGACAAGGACTTTTCCAGCTCTGTTAAAAAAAGAAGCTCAAAAAAGTGTATTTTCAATGGATTACAAAGTCTCTAAAATACTTTTTTGTAGGGGAGCTGTCATTCGAGGCTTAAAGGACTGAATTGACAGATAATAGGTAGATTTTAGAGAACTCTTTCATGACCTTGTGCATCTGGATGAAAATCAACTATAAAAAATTAAAATCTGTTTTTCATTTATTTTGAGTTGGTTAAATGAACGCTTTCTCAGCACTGTGGCAAGCTGTTTAATTTATTTTTGAATAATGATTATCTTACTTAAACTAATTTGTAAGCTCTTCCTGTTGTTTTCCACTGGTTTCCCCTTATTATTGACATTCTGAATCCCAAGATAAAATACACAAATACATTTATGTATTTTACAGTTAGCCATGGAACAGTGAATCCTCCAGTGTATCATTAAGATTTGTAGAGTTACCTTTTGCAATTTTTAGGAAAGAAAAAATAGTTTTGCTCTAGAGTCTGGTGATAGATGTACAACTAAGGAGTAAAGGATTAAGCACAACCCATACTAATATTTTACTTATCTTGATGAAACTACAAATATTTTTATTGATGTGAATTGGCATGACTTAATTAGAGGCAACCCCACTGTCTGGATGAACTGTACATTGTTTCTGTTCAAATAAAATGCATTTTTAGAAAGAAGAGCAAAGAAAGAACAAGGTAGGTAAAAAAATGTAACTAATCCATAAAATCACTTTCTCAGTAATGTAGTTCCTCTGACAACTGGCCTCACTTAATGAAAATGTTAGCTAGGAAGGAGGAAAGAAAAAAATAAATGAATAAATTTTTAAAGAAATCATTAAAGAATATTTGGGAAAATAATGGAAGAACCACATTTGAAAATGAAATTGATAAATAGATAAAATTAGGAGAAGTAGAAGAAAGAGAATGAGCTTTATGGAAAGGAGTGTGGAAAGAACAATGAGAATGATCATCTTGGCTGAAAGCATAAAGATTAAATTTTATAGAACTGGAGACTAGATAGATATAGTATGAAGCTGGGAAATGAGAAGAAAATGTGTTAATGAAAATATTTCTGGTTAAAGACTTGATGCCTATGTCTCATAAAAATGAAACCTACACTTTTCAACTATAAAATAATACTCTGATCCACTTGACTAGTTTTTAAAGTTTTGGTCATACCCAAGTTAAAAAAAAATTGGATTTTTAAATTAGGTATATATGCTATCTAGCATACCAAAGGTAAATATTAGATACAAAATAGACACAATTCCAACAGATTGACTGTTTGACTATACAGGTAATAACCAATTGAAAAATTACTTTTCTCATCCAGAAATCACATTTCCATCAAATATTTTCATTTTGTATCATAACTGTGTGTGTCCCCAAAGCCTGTTTTGCCAACACTAATCTACATAGATGATGCAACTTCTTTACAGCAAACCACATAGAGAATATAAAATGGACATATTTATTATATTTTCCCTCATTACAAATAATTAATAAGGTCTAAGTACATTCCATCTCCTTATAAATGCCCCAAACCAGTTAAGATACAGTAAAATCTCATCTTCCTTAGTTATCATTTACTTACCTCTTCATGTCCTTCTTTTTTAATTCATCCCTAGGTATTAACATGTTAAAACCAGGGGCAGCTAGATGGCACAGTGGATAGATCACCAGCCCTGGAGTCAGGAGTACCTGAGTTCAAATTCGGCCTCAGACACTTAACACTTACTGGCTGTGTGACCCTGGGCAAGTCACTTAACCCCAATTGCCTCACCAAAAACAAAACAAAACAAAATAAAATGTTAAAACCACCTAATTCTGTAATAGCCCTCTCATTTATTTCCCTGACTCAAGTTTCTTTCTTACTCCAATCCATCCTTCACTTATCCTTCACACAACATTAGGCAGGTCACACAAACTGACCTTCCTAAAACATAGATCTGACCATATCACTACCCTTCTCCATTCAGTGAGAGCCACTGAGCTTTTGATTGCCTACCTCTGGTAGTTTGTGCCTTCATTTTCATCCATTTATCTATATGATGAAGACTTTATAGGTTTCATTTTACTCAGAGAAAAACCAAAATCATCTTTTGGACTAAGTATAGAAGAGACCATAGGGACAAAGGGAAAGGGAAGTCATCGGTCTGAGAGAGATTCATTTGGCAGGCTAGAGTTGGAGAAAAAAATCTGAAGACTTTGAGCATTGTGATTATTTTCTTCTAGCATTCTTGTAATAAAGGGATTTAATTTAACTTACAAAATGTCTTCCTGAGTTCTAGCAAGGTGAAATGATATTTACAAGTTGACAGGGAATTAGTGGCAGAGCTTCTTATTCATCCTTCCTTCTTGAAAAGGACCAATGATATCACAAGGGTGATATCTTGATTTGCATGTGAATTCAATATGGCACTCAGACCATTTGACTAATTGTTTAGTGTGTTCCTATTAGAGTAGGCTTCTAGTTATTGCAAATTAGGAAAAAAAAAACAACCACAACATTCTAATTTTTTGATACTTCTAGTTATTATATACTGGAAGAATAAAGTACCTAGAATAATACTTTATACATAGTAGATGTATTAATATGTATTTGTTTAATTTAATTAACTAAAAATGAGAACATGATTGTGAAAGCATTACAACAATTGTATTCTTAATTCAAAATAATCTCAAATTAAATTCATTATAACCCTGGAGGGCCTGTGGGCCAAATAAACTATCATACTCTAACATCATTCTGAGGCAAGAAGGTAGCAACATCTATCAGGTAAACTAGACATAAAACGAAAGGTGCAAGTACCAAAAGCAAATCTTTGAGTGACTACTTATGTAGATAAAATTTAATCTTTACTTTACACTGCAGAAGGGTGAGTAATGAACAGATAGGAAATAGTATAGGTAGGATAGCCATGATGTGATTCACTAAATAAGAGTGGAATCTCTCAAGAAAGAAATTCTAGCAATATGTCTCAATTGACAATAATGAGGAATAAAAGAATAAAATCTCTCTCTAAAGAGATCAATACAGTTGCACAAGGAAGCTCCCTGATTAAAATGTAATTTTAAATTGACTCATAAAACATGGAAAGAAGAGCAGATGAATGAGAAAAATGTAAACTCAGGGCATTGATTGTATTAGAAAAGTTTCAAATTCATGCAAAATTTAAGCTTCAATTGGTTTCCCCCTAAATTTTCTATTATGAGCAAGAATAAGATCAGGAAAAGAATAAGGTACCTTTTTGGTGTAGATGTGAATATTGTCAAAGACAATGAAGAGAAAAGAGGAAATGTTTATATATTTATTCTGTTTGCTTTATAAATGAGGATAATTTTCAGGAAGGGAAGGACAGAACAGAAATGGTTAAGGGAAATTTAAATCCAAGATAAACAATAGCATGATAAGTGTACAACTAGCAGCTGGTAATGAGTTCAAATTATATGGACAATGAGAAATTTATTGCCAAGATAATAAAAGATTCTGCAAATGTAATTTCTGAACCTCAGTCAATGACTCTGAGAAATCACAATAAGCGAGAACGGTGTCTCAGGACTGAAAATAAGGAGTATCTTATAGGACTTCATTAAAAAAAAAAACCTAATAGTCCTCTGAGTATGATATAAATTATTATTATTAAATATTCTAGAACAAATTGTTAAAGGATTTTTTTAATGCTTACAATGGAAATACATAACCATCAAGAGGTAGCATGGGTTCTCTAAGAATAAAACCAAACTCACTTACTTTTTTGAAAAGGTAAATGAAATAACCAGAGTGCAACTTAATGGATAGAAAGCTAGCCTCAGTCTCAATATACGAAGGCAACTCTAATAGTTGATAAAGGAACTGCTGATCTTCATTGGTAATAATAATAATAATAATAATAATAATAATAATAATAATAATAATAATAATAGTATCCCTAGACTGATCAAATCACAGAACCAGACAAAAAATTAATAAATTAGCAAATTAAGGGAATTCCATTAAAATTATGGTCTCAGAAGGAATTTGCTAAATCTTAAAATGTTATGGAAATATTAACTGGTATATTTATCAAACCTTGAAAGATAAAGGACTCTCTTTCTTTGACTCTGGTTATCCGAGGTTGTTTTTTTAATCATCAATGATTTGATTAAAGACATTTATTAACATAAATATTACAAGTCAGATTAAATAAAGAATGGGATAGTGCTGAGAAGCACATAATTCTTATAGCAATACTTTATTATTAAATTGATACTCTTAACACATGATATTTTTCCAGGAACATAATTTTTTGTAGGGCCATGTTCAAAGTCCCTACAAAAATTGGGTTTTTTTTGGAAAAGATCATGTTGCATTTAATTGAACTCTGCCTTGTAGCATTCACAATGAGCATAAGCAAACATACCACCATGAAAATGATTGCAGTATATGTGTTAATATCTCTCTAAGGGTGAAGCAACAAAATTATGTGAAAAATTTTAGAAAATTTCCTAAACTACATTAACACATGACTTTGATTTCAAGGCAAAAGTTGGTAAAGGAGTAAGGAAAAAATGGTAAACAATGCAGTAATTAATACATGAGAGACTAGACACTTAAGGATTAAAAAAACATCATTCCTATGTGTATGTATGTGTGTGTGAATCATAGGAGATGCATAATTAACTTGGATCACAATTGAGCAGTAGGAGAAATTTTGGTACTTGCTAACTCCAAAGCCCATCTCTAACACCAATATTCTCCCAATGACATTATTTGCGATGAATCATAGAAAATTGTTATCTTTAAGGAATAATAATAGTAAGTAAACCAATGAGAATAGCAAACACACACACACACACACACACACACACACACACACACACATAGTGGGCATAAATAGGCTACATCATTACCAAAGATGATTTGCATCTAAGAAGTGGCATAAAAGTCATAACTGAGGATATGTATAACTGGAAAAGGAAATGGACCAGATAGCAAGAATGAAAGAAAAAATGGGCAACCAGACTAATACATTGGTATGTCCAAGCTATTAAAAGAATGAGAAGGTGATGCATTGAGTTTCGGGGTTCCCTCCCGCAATAAACATCTATATGTACATTTTATATAAAAACAGACAAGAATCATGCATGATATGTAGGCATTAAAATATTGTGTTATGCCTATCAGATTGGCTAAAATGACAAAAAAGGAAAATAATAAATGTTGGAGAAGCTGTGGGAAAATTGGAACACTAATTCATTGTTGGTGGAGCTGTGAACTGATCCAACCATTCTGGAGAGCAATTTGGAATTATGCCCAAAGGGCGATAAAGCTGTGCATACCCTTTGACCCAGCAATACCACTTTTAGGTCTTTTTCCCAAAGAAATCATGGAAAGGGGAAAGGGACCCACATATACAAAAATATTTATAGCTGCTCTTTATGTGGTAGCAAGGAATTGGAAGTTGAGGGGGTGCCCATCAGTTGGGGAATGGCTGGACGAGTTGTGGTATATGAATACAATGGAATACTATTGTGCTGTAAGAAATGATGAGCAGCAGGAGTTCAGAGAAACCTGGAGAGTCTTGCATGAGCTGATGATGAGTGAGATGAGCAGAACAAGAAGAACATTATACACAGTATCATCAACATTGAGTGTTGATCTACTGTGATGGACTATATTCTTCTCACCAATGCAATGGTACAGAAGAGTTCCAGGGAACTCATGATAGAAGAGGATCTCTAAATCCAAGGGAAAAAAAAAGAACTGTGGAGTATAGATGCTGAATGATCCATGCTATTTCTTTTGGTTTTGGTGCTGTTGTTTTATTTTTTTTTCCTATTTTGAGGTTTTTCATCATTGCTCTGATTTTTTCTCTTATAACAGGACTAATGCAGAAATAGTATTAATGTTATGTGTGTATATATATATGTGTGTATAGATATCTATATCTGTATGTATCTATCTATATATATATATATATGTGTATATAGATATATACATATATAGATATAACCTATATCAGATTACCTGCTGTCTAGGGGAGGGGGGATGGAGGGGAAGTAGGGAGAAAAATCTGAAATTGTAAAGCTTGTATAAACAAAAGTTGAGAACTATCTTTACATGTAATGGAAAAAATAAAATACCTTATATGTAAATATATATATATATATATATATATATATATATATATATATATATATATATATATATATATATATATATATATTGTGATATGAACAGTTGGAGGGTCGGACCACACCAGTGGAATTATGGGCCATCACAATATCTAATAAACAAAACAATTGTCCCCTTATTTATTTTTTTCCTCTGAAGCAAACACTGAAATTGGGCCACAATGTATATAAATAACTTTAGGACTCCGATTATTTCTTTATAGTCTTTAAAGATTTATCTGTTTGGGGACTAAACTACAGTTTTGAGTAAATCTCTATTATTTGCATTGGGTCTACCCTAATAATCTTTCTTTTAATATTCATGTAAAATTAGACTTTTGTATTTCAGAAAGTCAGGAAAATGGGGGAGAAAGGTTAAAATGTGTCTTCCCCCAAGATATATTTCTTATTATTTCAAAATTATATGGTACATGAAGCATATGTGTGTTAGGATTATTATTATTATATGGTACATGAAGCATATGTGTGTTAGGATTATTAATTTCTGAGAATAAATGTGGGAATATTTAACTGTAATCATTAGTCATTAGCCAGTAGGTAGCTAGTATAACCTATCAAGAGAGACCTAAGCTACGTGCTGGTAATGCAACAGTAACTAAAAATTGTACCTCCTCAAGAGCAAACATCCGCTGTGCTTCTCTGTTTCAAATTCTGTAGACAATTAGGAAAACCTTAGAATGTAAAGGCTGTAAATTGCTTCTGGGTACTCAACCTCAGAATCAGTGATGAGGTCCTAAGCATCACACACCACCTGCATGTTAATTGAATGTCAGTCTTGGAGATTTCTCTGTGCATGCAGTCTTATTCACTGGATAGAATCTTAGTAGGATGTGTACTATTCACCCCAGACTAATGAATTATGAGAATCAAAAACATCATAAAACCTGACATTACTTTTACAGTCTTTTGGAAGCTGCTGGGTTGGCTAGTTTTCTGGAATACAAAATCTAAACACAATATTTGTAAACAGAAGTGGAAAGCCCCTGGCATTCTATTACAGGATGGTGGCTACAATTGTATAATTAGGAATCCCAAGGTAGTTTTAATGTATGTTAGTTGAATACCTAAAAGGAAATACCTAAATAGCATTACAGTCTTCATCAATATTAAGAATTCACTAGTATTTATATTACATCTGATTTTTTTAAAAATAGAGGTTTTGGTATGATAGTAAAATGATCATTAGCCTCATAGCATGATGTAAAGAGATCATAAACTTTAATTAAATTAGGGGGGGATCCCATATACAGTCCTCTTCCCCCACTAACTTCCTTTGTCCCACTGGATCATTTTTGAAAACATCTATATTTGGGCCAGTAGGAGTTTGTAGTGGCAGGAATTAGAAAAGGGAAGTGAGGGGATGGGAACAAAACAATTTTAAAAGGTCTGTGCTACTGTCAATAGAGTTCTATATCTATAGCCCATATTATCTGCCATACCTGCATCTTTCTTTTCTAGTAATCTTGTCTTTCCTTCACTATAAAAACTTATTCGTCAATGCTTTCTTAATTACTTCCCACTAGATTTAGATCACTTCATTACTCTTTGCCCCTGTAGCACTCAGGCATAGAGTCTACAAAAAACTTATTTTCAATTGTGTACATCTTTTATGAAAGTATTTTAAATACCTTGTCAGGTCTGCTTATAGCACACCATACAGAGCTCTGCAACCAGTGGGAAACTTGATAAATAGCATTAAATGCCTAACTCTTCACACCCCCTACAGCTATTGCTCCTTAGATTACTGTGGATCTGGGATAGAACCTAAAGGCATGGGTCTACTTAGCCACCATGAGGAAGCTAGGGAGGCATATAAGTTGCCACTGGCTGTGGCTTCTATTTCTCTAATTCTCATGATGCTTACACACACACACACACACACACACACACACTTTTCAAATTAAGATTTTTCAAACTTATACCTAAAATTTGAATAATATGCCATCTATCAGATAAAAGAAGTCCATGTCAGATCTTATTTGGAAAGGCTGGGTTCTCTGGCAAAATGTTATTCTTTCTTTCTTATTTCACCACACAGATTCTCAGTTTCTCTCCAGTTCTCACATTTTATATCTCTCTTTATTTACAATGAAAAATAAATGTGTTGGAATAATATTATCTTTTTAGTAACTAAGTTAAATTAAAGTGTATCTTTTTACCTATAAAGAAGCAATGGCAAAATCTTGAATAGAGAACTGGTTTCACAGACAAAAAAAAAAAAAGCTTCAGATTTTATTTCTGGCACAAATTAGCTGTGTGACTGTGGACAAGTCACTCAAACTCCCAATGCCTTTAGTAACTCTCTAAGACATTAAGTTGCAGAAAAGGTGATGACCTGCATCAATAGAAGGTACTTCCTTAATCATATCTCTATACCAAAGAAAATATAAGTATAACCAAATAACCTTTAGAGGGATAGGGACTATAAATGCACAACATCGCACATAATTTCATAGATAAATAGATAGACATAGGGATAGAGAGAGATAGAGAAAGAGATGGATATGGATATGATTATTGATATGGATTTAGCTATAGATATACATTTGTGCTTATGTATGTATGTAAACATATACACATATATGCATACATACATATATGCATTCGTATAGTATATATGCATCAATCTATAAGATTGATAGATAGATAAATGGATGGATGGATGGATAAATGGATAAATGGATAGATAGATAGGTAGATAATAGATGAATAAAATAAACTCCCTGATTTCAAGTAGCTTTTGGTTTAATGTAACTGTATTTGTTTCTCTGTCTAAATGATCTTCCTATATTGCAAGTCTGATCATAACACTCAATAAACAGTTGCTACTACATCCTCCAAGATCAAACACAAAATACTTTTTTTCAGCATTTAAAGCCATTTATAGCCTGCCCCATCCCCTTTTAATTCTTAAATAGCAAGCCCCACCCAGTCTGCAATTCTGACACTGGTCTCCTTGCGGTCCTTGAACAAGACTCTCTAGATACTAACTAACTTGGGGCACTTTCATTGGTTGTCCCCCATTTCTGAAAACCTTGTCCTTTGTCTCTGCCTCCTGGCTTCTCACACTCTACAAGAAGTCTTTGATATACCTAATTCTAGGGCCTTCTCTTTGTGGGTTATTTCCAATTTATATTCTATATAGCTTGTTTTTTCGTAGTTGTTTGCATGTTGTCTCTTATCAGACTGTGAGCTTTTTTGGTAGCAGGGACTATTTTCTTGTCTTCCTTTGCATTCCCAATGCTTGGCACATAGTTGGTGTTTAATAATGTTTATTTACTGTTTATCTCTGCCTGTGTCTATGTCTGTTTCTTTGTCCCAGTTTCTTTCTGTCTCTGCTTCTATATGACTGTTTCACAATCTTCTTTCTGTCTTTCTTTCCAAGGAATTTTTATAATAAATCTGTTTATTCAAGAGAGTTTTAAATTTGACTATTGCTCTTAAATGCAATTAGAATTGTCTTTGATTTACCTTAATATTCTAGAGAATTTTTATGACTTTTAAAAATTTTTTAGTATTTTTAGTGACTTTATAAAAAAAAAGTTTATTAAATAAGTATCATAAATAAAGTGGACACTTTAGCACTGCATTATTTGGGGAATGAAAGGAATAGTGGAGAGTCATTGTGTCATTTTCATTTTTTAAAGTAAAATAAGATAAATGAAAAATTATTTTTAATTATCTCCAATCAACATTAACATTATTAATTTTCTGGTACAAAACATTGGAGGAGACCTTTAAAGTCAATTAATTATGTAACCTGGATGATTATTAGCCCTCAGCTAATAGTGACTTGAACACCCAAGGGATACTTAGATAGCTGCTCCTGAGACTTAACATGCAAATACCTTCTAGTGTTCAGTGGGGTAATTTGACACTTCTGGATATCATAGTAGTAATGCCGAAGGTAGACAGTAATACAGAATCACACAGACTTACTTCCCTAACATAAATCTAAAGAACCTAGTCTCTGAGAAACCTAATCTCCTTGTAGACCTATAGTCTCCAAGGCAGCAGATAAATCCTAAAGGAGAGGATGATCAACTATCACTTTACTAATGAAGAAAACAGAAAAAATTGAGATTAAATTCATTAAGCATTTACTAAATGTCTACTAGAGAGAAAGAGAGAGAGGGCCATATGAAGTTCTGGGAAACTGATGTTAAGATTTAAAAGATAAGAATTAATTCCTGTCTTCTTAAAGCCTGGATTCTGAATGAGGGTTAGATGAAGAAGACAAAGAGAAGTACGTACAAAAAGAAATGACTACAATACAAAATAGTATATAATTTTGTAGAGAAGTATAAGTTGCTATGTATTATACAAAAAGCAAAAAAGTCAATAATTGAAGGAATCACGGAAGGTTTCTTGGAGCAACTAGTATTTCTGTTGGACTTCACAGGATAAATAGAAACAAAAGATTAAAGATGTTATATGTATAAGGAATATACAAAGCAAAGACAAGAAAGTGTGAAAGTACATGCTTTATATGTGGAGATTGAGAATAATTCAATTTAGTTGGAGTAACTGAATAGAGAATAATAATTTTGAAATATGTCTACAGTGATAGGGCAACTCCAGAATCTGTTGAGCTTCAAATGACAGGTTAAGGAGCTAGAATTTTATTCGATAGATATTTGGGAACCACTGAAGTGTTTTGAGCAGGAGAGTGACATAACTAGATGCATTATGTGGCATTATTGTGAAAGATAGGTTTGGATGGGAAAGAGTGTGTAGGTGGGAAGACTTATTAGGAGATCATTATAATAAATGAACAGGCAGGTGATAATGAGGATGCTAGCAGTAGAGGATAGAAGAGACAGATCTGGGAGGAATCGTGAGGGCTGAAATGAAAGGCCTGGGTAACTGAGTTTGAGTGGTAAGGCGAAGAAAAGAACCAAAGATACCCTGAGGGTTTGAACAAGAGAGAATGAGTAAATAATATAGTCAAAAAGGAAAAAAAAAGTTTAAAAATAAAGGAATAGAAGTTTTAGGAGAAAAATACTATTAGTTTTGGATGTGTCAAAGCAATAGCTGGACTTTTATTCAGAAGAAATGTAGATTGGAATCCTGTTTTTGAGGCCTATAAGTTGTTTGACCTTAGGCAGATAACTTCAGGTCCTGAACTGCAGTTTCATCATCTGCAAAATAAAGCTTATAATATATTTATATTTACCTCATAGAGTTGTTATAAGGATAAATTGAAAAAATCTAAATCGTTTTGCAAAATTTATCACATTATAAAGTACTAATTACTCTTATTTGACATATTGGTAAGGCATTCATATAGAGATGTTCTGTAGGTCATTGGACTTGTGGGTATGGAACTGATAAGGAAGACAGGGCTTGTATATGTGTGTATGTATGTGCATGTGTGTGTGAATGTCTGTATGTCTGTATGTATATATGTATTTATATACATGTGTATACACATATTCATATATGTATGTGTACATACACACATAATATTCTGTTTTGTCCAAAAACCCTGAGAATCTTCCCCTCCTAGATTGACTTTTTTCCGACAAGGTTAAAAAAGATCATTTTTGGCCTGATTTCTTACTTAGCTTTTAATCACTAAATCGGCATTGCCTCAGACAAACCAAGACCTGGGAACAACTTAAGAAGGCAAAGGTCTACCTGTGCATCTGGGTCCAGCTCCAATCATCCTGAACTATATCTTGCCACTGGATCCATATGACTCCAGAGGAGGGAATGAGGCTGATGACTTTACACAGCCCTACTTTACTTAAATCCAGTTCACTTGCAAGTCAAGACATCACCTTCCTGATATCAAATATATGTTTGTGTGTGTGTGTATGTGTATGTATACACATATACATATATATGCATGTATACATATGTATATATGTACAAAAGTTTTTAGTCCTTTGCATAGAGATTATTTTTATGTATTTTCCAATTCTATGTAAAAGAATTTTAATAATCTTTTTTGAAATGAGTTCTAAATTCTCTCCATCTTTCTCCTCCCCTTGAGAAGACAAACACTTTGATTTTGATTATAATGTGAGGTTGTACCAAACATATTTCCATATTACTCATATTTTAAAACACAAAATAAAACAATAAAAATAAAGAAACATGCTTTAATACAGAGAGGTGAATCCATGGGAGGGAACGATATTCACAAGAAAGTATGAAACAAAGAAAAATGGATGTGAGAAGAGAAAATTACCTTGAGTTCTAGGAATTCACAAAGTATGGGGTGAGGGTTTTGATCTTTCAGAATAACCTTCAATGGAGAGAGAGAGAAAAGGAAAAAGAGAGAGAGAGAGACAGAGACAGAGAGAGACAGAGAGACAGAGAGAAAGAGACAGAGACAGAGAGAGACAGAGAGACAGAGAGAAAGAGACAGAGACAGAGAGAAAGAGACAGAGAGAGAGAGAGACAGAGAGAGAGAGAGAGACTGACTTTCCACAAGGAAATACAATTAGAGCTAGAGACCCAGAATTTCAGAATTGGGAGTTTGAGCCAATGATACAGATTTATCTCTGAGGTTTCCTGGCTCTGATGGTGCAGCATGAAGAAAGAAGGTTAATATTAAAAAGTCTATTTGTTTTGACTGTTTTAGCTCCAAATATATCAGCTAGACTTACTCAATTAAGATATAAGCAGGCAGCATGTCTCATGGCAGACAAAGTAATGGATATTTTTAAATGCCAAATAAGAAGACACATAAAAGGGCAGGGCGTATCAAATAATTAATTCTCAGAATATAGCCAAATATTTTCAGCTAGGATTTGATTTTGGCAGCTTGCTACTATTTTCTGGTATTCGGATGCTGACTTGCACTCATCATCCTTGGTTGCCAAAGCTCTAATTTCAGCCATGAAAATCATCTAAATTGGGGAAATTAATTTCTACCTGCTCACATTTACTCCATTAATCTACATATATCTTTTTCTCTTAAATATATGTATATGGAGGAGTAAGAGGAATAGTATAAATAAAATGTTTATGGGTGCATGATGCCAAAACAACCAATTCATTAATAGATAACAAGTTAATTTAATGATAGAGTAAGTCTTTTCAATGAGTTTACTGACTGAATTCAATGACAATTTAGTGAATGGAGTGGATCTGTAGTCCCAAATGTGGCCTCTATAATTCTTTTTCTAGACCTAGATTCAGATTACTGATTTTTTTTTTAATTTCAATTTTTCAATAAAGAAAAGCAGGGGCAGCTAGGTGGCGCAGTGGATGGAGCACAGGCCCTGGAGTCAGGAGGACCTGAGTTCAAATCCGGCCTCAGACACTCTACACTTACTAGCTGTGTGACCCTGGGCAAGTCACTTAATCCCAATTGCCTCACTAAAAAAAAAAAAAAAAAAAGAAAAGAAAAAGTATTTTTTTTTTAAATTCCCAGGGTTCAGGAACATAGGACAGTATTAGATTAGAGAAAACTGAATAAAATGATTATGCTATTATATCAGCTAATCTTGAGGGGCTGAAAACTAAGAAAGTTAAGGGGAAAAAAGAGCCTAGGGCAGAAACAATAACTTTTCATTCTTGTATGCTTGACTCTTTAAAATTTTTGACGAAATAGAAACCATCATGTGTGTATTGTACACTGATAGAACTATATGCCCAAGAAGGCATTTCTCTAACATTTGTATCATGGAATTTAACACCCTCTCTTGTACCTCATCATGGAATGGGAGAAATATGCATTTGCCAGCTTCAGAATTTTTTTAAATGTTTGCTTGAAGAAGTTTGCTTGTTGAGCCATTAATGTCAGTTGATTATACCCCTGTTGTTACTGCTGTCAGTAGATTTCCTTGAAAATGAGATGCTTTGATTCAGAATGTGGGACTAAAAGAGTACAAATAAGTAGTAAAAACCACTCATTCCTTTATGTTTCAAAATAGGTAGGTATATTAATAAAATACACACACCGTTCGTTGTCTACAGAATACTAAAGTATGTGGGCTCAAGCTGTATTTTTACCATGCATTGAATTAGGGTGTTGTATCCACTTTTTTCTTCTTTTTTTCTTTTCCTTTTTTTGGTGAGGCAATTGGGGTTAAGTGACTTTCCCAGGGTCACACAACTAGTAAGTGTGAACTGTCTGAGGCTGGATTTGAACTCAGGTACAACTGATTCCAGGGCTAGTGCTCTATCCACTCAACCACCTAGCTGCCCCTGTATCCACTTTCAAATGTTCTTCCCGTTGCTTTTAATTACTTCCTTCAATTTTGAGGATGTTACTCACCAGGAGTTCCCTACATTAATGAAATCATAAAGCTCATCACTGTCTTTATTTAGAATAATTCCAAAATACTTTCCAGAATGCTTGGGCCAACTTACAGCTCCATTAACAATGTTTGAGTATATTTATCATTCTCAAGTCCCACCAACATTGACTACTTTTATTTATTTTTTCTCATTTTTGCTAATTTTTGGCATGTGAGGAAAAAACTTTAGAGATGTTTTGCTTTTCATTTATCTTGTCGGTAATTAGGAACAATTTTTTATATGCTTAACAACTTACAAATATTATTTTGAAAGATGTTTATTTATATTCTTTGACCATTTATTCATTTGGTATTAATTCTTGTTCTTATTATGTATATTAATTCCTTATATACCTTTGATATTAAATTCCTATCAGATATAATTCATACTGCAATTTCCCCACTTGATAGTTTACTTTCTTATGCTAAATTCAATTGATTTTACATAACAAAAACTTTTTTATTTCTCTATTTTCCTTTTTTTTAACCTGGAGATTCTGGCCTTTAATATTTCATCCAAAATGACACTTTTCCTTCTGGCATTGTTTGTCTTAGCACTTTAAAGGATTTACCTGATAGATTGATTGGCAAAATATTAAATTCATAAATTAAATGCTATAGTTTCATCTTTCTCATAATATTGCTATGGCCGCCTATGAGCAATAAATTTCCCTACAATTATTGTAATTATTCTTTATTCATTCATTTAAGGTAGGGCTTCCTAAGTATTTTTTTTTAAATGGACCACTTTGGCAGTTTGGTAAAAACCTGTGGATACTGTCTCAGAATAATGTATTTAAATGCACAAAATAAAATGTACACAATTTGCAGGAAATCAATTATATTGAAACATAGTTGGGGCAGCTAGGTGGTGCAGTGGATAGAGCCCAGCCCTGGAGTCAGGAGTACCTGAGTTCAAATCCGGCCTCAGACACTTAACACTTACTAGCTGTGTGACCCTGGGCAAGTCACTTAACCCCAATTGCCTCACTAAAAACACCCCAAAAAACAAAAAAACAAAAAAAAAACATAGTTACCAAAATATTAGAGAAAAACAAATAGTCATTCTCTTGTTCGAGGAATGTTTTATAATTGTATTCAAATTAGTCTTGAGTATGTATTGGTAGACTGATTTCCAGTTTATTTGTGTATGTTTTCTATGTGTGTGTATACATACACACACAAAATTAATTTAATGAAATTTCCCTGTCTGTTGTGTTTCCTTAGATTTTGTTATTGCTATATAGAAATCCTGGTCAACATTAATAATTTATTTTATATCCTGAGATTATCACCTCAATTTAAGTGTTTTTTAAACATTTTTTAGCAGTTCTTTGGGGTTTTCTAAGTAAACTATTATTTCATCAGCAAATAAAATGACTAAATGTTAATATTTTTTAAATGCTCTCTAATGGTGTAGTATATATATATACTATACCATATATATACATACATATATATACATGTATCTGTGCACATACATGTATTCATATCTGAGGATATTAGTGTGTGTATTTATGTGTGTGTACATATATATATTCACATTATTTCTGTATTTTGACCTTTTTGACAAAAAGATCTCAGTGACCAATAAATGAAATGTATGAAGTTAGGAAGAACACAAAATTTTGAGATACTATAATTGTTTAAAATGTAATCATAAATAAATAACAGACAATTTTCCCATTTCATACTGTATTATGACATTGTAGATTATCAAGTATAAGTCTATGACAATAATTTTAATTCATAATAAAGTTAAAATAAAGAACAAGTCATTGACTGTTTATTTACTTAGTTTGATTCTAATGTTTATTACTAAAGGTCAATGGGTGATATTATTAGAGAGTCTTATCTATACATTGTCTTGAAAGATTGTTAAGTGAAAGAGCTATGTACATAAAAACATAACTTTATGATTAATTTTCTCAAAAGCAGACACTAGTTCTCTTCACTTTTTGACATAGGATATGTTGGCTGAATTTTTTTTTAGAATACACTTCATTTTGCTCATGAGCTCTAATATAAGGTACTATGATTTCTTCTATAAAATATACCATGTATGAAGGCAATTTTTTATAATATATGTACACAGAAAATATCAGAAATGTCTCCTCAATTTTACTGGACATTTTGAAAAATTACATATATTTCCAGAGAAGAAATCATATCTTAAAAAATATTCTGTTTTTCAATCAGTATCATTTTCTTATCATGTGTATATCAAACTTTATTATTTTCCTGCAACCAACTTTATAAATAGGAATTAGAGGTAGAAAGAATAACAGACTAGGGGGAATACATGAACAAAGGTAAATAAGGAACTTTAGGTCCCAGTTCCAGCTCTATGGCTAACTACTTAAGTCACTAAATTTCATCAAACTTCATTTTCCTATTTGGACATCCAGTAAAAATAGTAATGTTGAATTGTATGAAATTAAGATTGGATTAGATTCTAAGTAACTTTGGGGTTAAAAAAAATCTATGCTTTCTAATGTCTACTCTGTTTATGAGAGCATGGAATTAATAACTTTTATTAATTAAAAAGTAAAATATTTATTTCTTAAAATATTTTAAATTTCAGAGTAAAGGAAATCATATCCTGAAATTGGATCATTCATCTAGTTAGCAAGTATTTATTGTAAGTTGACTATATATAAAGCAATTGTTTTCTTGTCACTCAGTGGAGTACAAAATAGGTTTGAAATAATGTTTGGCATTAGGAATTTAGAACCTTGTTGAGGAGTTAAGTCATGCTTCCTTGAAATAGCTAAATAGCAAGACACAACATTATATTATAAATGCCAAGATGTAGATTAAAAGAAATAATTCTATGACAGTTGAGAAAATGAGGATTTTTCTGTGGGATGGTGTAGCTGAGAAAGGCCTCATTGGGCACAGCTGTGCTTTTTTGGTGGGTGACATTTAAGGAGAGTCAAACACTTTTTAGTTGTATGACCTCAAGAGCATCACTTAACTTTTCTCAGAAACATTTTCATCATCTGTAAAATTGGTATACTTATAATTCCTATCTCTCAGGATTGCTTTGAGGATCACAGTAGATGACATGGAAAATATTTTCTAAATACTACAGGGTAAATACATTTTTGTTATTAATAATATTAATCAACCAAGCACCTACTATATTGTAAACACCTTGCTAGATAATGGGGTTAAAAACCTTTTTTTAGTCTAAGTTTCTTTTTTTTCTTGGCGGGGGGGGGGGGGAGACAATGAGGGTTCAATGACTTGCCCAGGGTTACACAGGTAGTAAGTATCAAGTGTCTGAGGCTGGATTTGAACTCAGGTCCTCCTAAATCTGGTTTTTTATCCACTGTGCTAGCTGGCCCCTACAAAAACTTTTTTTAAAGAGAAAGAAAAGGAAAAAACGGGTGGGGTAAGGAAAAGAATCCTTATTTTCCTCTTTTATTCATATATTATTTTCATAACATATTTTATATCACAAAGTAGGGTCTACTCCGATGGTGTAAAATTCAAGTTGAAATGAAACCCTGCAACATATTGACTTAGGAAACCACCAATTAGCATTATCTATGTTGGA
The DNA here is from genome assembly GCF_019393635.1 of Dromiciops gliroides. Lineage (NCBI taxonomy): Eukaryota > Metazoa > Chordata > Mammalia > Microbiotheria > Microbiotheriidae > Dromiciops > Dromiciops gliroides. The sequence goes on from NC_057863.1 coordinate 169,515,599, forward strand.
CTGTCTTTCTATTTATTTTGTTAAATATTTCCCAATTACTTTTTAATCTGGTTTGGGCCACTTGGGAGTTTTTTATGAGGTTTGCCCATCTGGTTTACTCAATAATGAAAATGGCAAATACTTTTATACCCCAAATTATAAATAAATTAGTGTGTTGAACAAGTCAATAGTTTGGATGAGAAAAAAAAAGCACACAAAAATGAAACCAAGTTTCAGGAACAATTATTCCACTACTAACCATTCTCACACATTGTACTATCTCATGAAGAAAGTACCCCAAAACTTCCTGCAGTGTTTAGATATTTATTAAGTTTTGATTTAAAAGACAGGACAATGCAATGGATTCAACTGCACATTTCAAACATGGGTTATAAGCTCTTCTGCTCTTCTTCAGAGCCTCTCTAAGGGCCTGCTAAATAAAATCATGGGTGTATAGTTAAATAACAAATTGAATCCTAATTTTAAATAATGTCAAACATTATTCTGTTTATATATTTTATGATATGTATAGTTATTGATTTAAATGAAGTGTCCTGCAATAATAAAGAAACAAAGTTAATTTCTTAAATGTTGGATTTGTTATTGTTTCTATCTAGTAATAAATAGCCTTAAAAAGGAGCTGGATCACTTGGCTACTTACTGTCAGAAGAAGCCGCTCAGCACCCATTTGGTAAAAAGGAAGATTGCTGTATTGAGCAAGCATTTCCCAACAAGTAGGTGGTAAATGCTAAATAACCCCATCCAGGTCAATTCATTCAGACACTTAGGAGATTCATTTTGAAGCAAAATTATCTTGATAGATCCATCACTATTCAGGTCAACTTCAAATCAGATAATCTATAGGAGCCATACTGAGGGGTTTTTTTGTTTGAATCAGTCAGCTGGTAGTAGCCTTAAATTGTTACACAATTTGTATATGGGAAACACAATGTCATAACTAGAAAGAGTGCTGGGTTGTAGAGTCAGAAACTTGGGCTGAATTCTGGCTCTGATTCTGACTACCTGTCTGATCTTAGATAAATCACAACTTCTCTTAGCCTTAGGTTCTTAATATGTCAAATAGAGAAGTTAGACTAAATGTTCTCTAAGATTCTTTTGAGCTCAAAATCCATGTTTCACTGTATGGGAGAAAATCCAAAGTCTTTTTCATGGGAAAATATTGTTACCTGAAAGACATATTTGTTGCTTGCTCATGCATGCTGAAGCAGGTAAGAGTTTGGTTAGGTCAAGAATAAAAGTTTACTTATATATTATAATTTTATATGATTTCTTATATTATCTAGTTTCCCCTCTTATATCTGGTGTCCAAACATATAGTTCTCAGTTTAATGACATGTACATACAGATGCATATGCTTAATATATACCTATTTTCATAAAATTAAAACAACAAAATATACATATATGTTAATTAGATAATATAGATAATGACTAAATAATTTGATAAATTACTAATGGCTACCAAAGGCATCTGAGAGTAGTAATCTAATCAATAGACAAACCATCTGTAATTTTCTGGTTTATAAAGTTTTTATCCTACACTAAATCATATAATGAGAAAAGGCAAAGTGCTTGAATTGTATATGAACCATCAAAGATATCACTGAATTAGAATTTACTCCTATCCCTTCAGCTTTCACAGAGGGTCAGTACAGTATCTGTGAATTTTAACATTTACCCTGTTTTATTTTTGATAGTACTGTATTGAAGATGCCATTCATGGTAGTATCTAATGTCCCTTATACAAGTATTTCAGTAGTTAATTACTCTTTGAACTAAATTCTGGGAAAAGGTTTATCCCTGCAGATGAATATATGCTTTTTTGTTTATCAGACAATGAATACTACACAAGTTGATATTTCCTTCATCCAGGAAGCAGTGCTAGGCTAAATGGGCAACAATTAGCATTATAACTACTCATATATCTGACAATAATTACTCTTTCTTTTCCACATGGATTATTACCATTCAACCATTATTCTTAGATGTCCCGTAGTGTGTGTATATAATGTGTGTATAATATATATACATATATATATATATTAAACTTTTTTTTTTAGCAATCTCAAATTGTTTACAAAGATGCAGGCCAAATAGACAAAAGTAAAAAGAAAAGCAGGAAGATAAGATTGAGAGAGAGAGAGAGAGAGGGAAATAAGGAAAGATAAAAAGGGAAAAACATAAAGGAAGAAAAGTATTAAAGTGCCCAGAAAGGTCCTGACACTCATTGAAATCCCTGCTTTACAAATTCACAAGTCACACAGCTTTGCTTTGAATTTGAACATCTTCAGAACTAGCTAATTTCTAAGTTTCTTTCTAGGTCTTAAATTCTGAGCCTTAGTCTTTATGGGAAGACTAAACTTGTATTTCATAGTTTCTAGAGTTTAGTCAATTTAAGTGAATCAAGTAATTAATTTCATTTTTTGAATTCCCACAATGACATTTTGATTTATGGATTTCAATGCCTTGATTCTCTCTAGAGGTATAATCTGAAGGTAAGAAGTAGTTCTGCTACAGTTTTGCCTCAGATTTGGTCATTTTTAGTTCTGCAATTTTCATACATTTTCTACACAAGAGCTATTTAAATTCGATGGGAATGTATTAATTTTCTACATCTCTTTAACATATTCTCTAAGTACATTTAGACCTAAAGAATCATTAATCTGGGTTCTATGTACCTAAAAAAATATGTAACATCATTTGAATATAATTAGTTCCTTTATAATTTTTATAATTCCTTTATGATTTTACTTCACCAGATGACCCAAAAAGTCCATAATATACACAAAAAGATAGAGAGAATCTTTGTTTTGACCTGACAGATTATCACAGGAAGTGGGTTAAGATGATGACTTCCACCACACATTATATATTGAATACAATGTGGAAATCTGCTACATATGGATCAAGACATTAACTCTGCCTATATAATTAACACTGTCTTTCCTGACCATTTCCTGAAGGTTGAATTAAGTCAAAAGTCAAATTTAGCTAAACAAACAATTGTTTTTGAAAAGAAACACCTAGTAGTAACAAAATGAAAATAATGCTCAAGGAAAAGTAAGCAGTGGTTGAAATCAACCAGTAAGCAGGTTGGATTCAATTTGAGTCACTCTTCCATTTCATCTCAGCCTTCAAAACTCATACACACACACACACACACACACACACACACACACACACACACACATATACGAAAGTGCTATCATTGTAAATACAATATAGTGTAAAATTAAACCCCTTACTTAATTGCAAATATAAATTTAAATGTTATGAATGAGGAGCACAGTTGCCCAAATGTCTGGCACCAGGGGGCTTCAGATCATACTTCGGGCAAAATAACTTGCCTGCTGATACTGACCTCAATGAATAATCAGGAACATATGGTGACATAACAGCCACTAAGTGGATCATTGGGCTAATGGCATTCAGGTTTTTCTTAGCAAAAGTGTTGTTTATTAAGCACTATAAACAATCTACAGTAGCAGTATATGCAAAGACATACTTCCAAAACCTATCCATATAAGATAAATTATACAAAAAAATCTTCTGTTCCAAACACAAAAACAAAAACACATTAGAATGTGGCATAAAGTCAAAAGCATTACCTAAAAACCCTCCATCTCCCAGTGGAATCAATGGATTCAGTATACTAATAAATCTATCAATGGCATACTCAAGATTTGATAACAGAACCACAATAGAAATACTGAAATGTTGGTTGACAGTGCTAGAGCTGTACTCCTTATCTTGGGAACTGGTTTACAAGAAATATTTATCAAATTTAATATACACGTCAGAAGTCTCGGTGTCAAGTGCTTAAAATCAAGTAAAAATTCATTTGGATTTAACTCTCAGATTATACTACATGCATCATTGGATTAACTATTGACAATATTTCCAACTCACTGTTTGATTGTAGAATAAAATACATTTGAGTACAAACCTATGATATTTAATATATCAATTCTACATGCTCTACTTATGTGAAATCACTGATAGAGCACATATGCCCTTCTAATAACAAATATAGTCATGACAACAGGCTTTATAAACTGGTACCAATTTCTGACCATATTTGTATTAGGAATGGTCTGCCAGATGGGCAAAATCTTCTGTGCTTTTCTACTGGCTCTCTTGTCCATTGATAAATGGAAACAATTTGAATACAGCCCTTACTTTCCATTAATGTTACCAATATGAATTGTGTGTGTGGTGGGGGAGGGGGGAGAGACAGAGAGAGAGAGAGAGAGAGAGAGAGAGAGAGAGAGAGAGAGAGAGAGAGAGATAGAGAGAGAGAGAGAGAGAGAGAGAGAGAGAGAGAGAGAGAGAGAGAGAGAGAGAGAGAGAGAGAGAGAGAAAGAGAGAGATGAATGAGACTGAAAGAGAGACATAGAGAGACACAGGGAAATGGAGACACAAAGACAAAGAGAGAGAGAGATGGAAGGGGGAAGAAAAGGGTTAAACCTGTGTTGCAAAGATTAAATAAGATATATAAGGTAAGACTCAGGTTTCTGTGAAATTTTTCTGGTGGGGTGGTATTTCTTATAATCAAGATTGTATCTTTAGCCTTCTTATGAGTGTGAAGTTTCCTAATATTTCATAAAATATAAATATCAGTAATGTCAAGTAAAATTGTAAGCAATATGTTTGCAATATTCCAATTCCTAGTCTTTACCTTGACTGCTGGAAATTGGTTTCAGGGCTCCCTAAAAGTTATTTCCAATGTCAATAACATGATTTCTCTAAAAGTTAGATTCCTAGCTAGTTCTTTTCTATTTACAGGATTTTCTTTTTCTTTTTTAAAACCACTTTATGTTTTATTCCCACATACTTCTGTATCTGAGTATAAAAAGAAAATAACTTTATAAATGTGCTTTCCCTATGAAGAAATACTTAAGTAGAGTTACAACAATGTCATTATTTAAAATGAAATCTTTATACAAAATCCTCCTCCCTTTTATGAAAAAAAAAACAGGTATAAAACAACAGAACAATAGCATTAATTCCTTAATATTTTAGATATTTAGTCTGAAAATACCAATTTAGTCACAGATTGATTTTGTAATGACAATAAAATTGAAAATAAATTTGTTATTTGAAAGATAAACTAGATCTTCTTAAAAGGTAAGCATATAAAATAAAAAATGTGAAAAACAAACAAAACCCAGGCATTACCCAAAGGAAATTTGAAGATCAAATAATTTTCTTTATATAATATTTGTGATACTATAGTCACACAGTTTAAAAGTCCATCTTTCCTTTCTGTTAACTAACAATAAATGAGAAGTATAGAATGTGACATTTATTATTTATCATTCACAATCAGACTGTATTAGATAATTCTGTTGTTTCTAGGAGATGCACTTTGCCATGCCATTTATCTGAAAGCTTGGTGGAAAGCATCAGCAATGTAATAACAAAATTGTTGTTGTTCAATTGTTTCAGTCATGTTTGACTCTTTGTCACCTCTTTTAGAATTTTCTGGGCAAATATATACATATATATACATATATATACATATATATATATATACACAGATAGATGATAGAGATATAGATTATATACGCAATGATAATTATTGATAGTCTTCATAGGTTGCAAAGGCATGCACTTATCTGGGTCTCTTTCATTGGAAGAAGTACCTGTATTGATGGGATGGGATTAATTGACATTTTGAAGTTATGATACTTGCTAATGACTTCAGAAGTAAACTATCAGAATAAAAATGATTACTTATTTTTTTCTTTCTTTTTTTTTTTTTAGTGAGGCAAAAGGGGTTAAGTGACTTGCCCAGGGTCACACAGCTAGTAAGTGTTAAGTGTCTGAGGTTGGATTTGAACTCAGGTCCTCCTGACTCCAGGGCCGGTGCTCTATGCGCCACCTAGCTTCCCCAAAATGATTACTTATGAAATGTATTATATAAAAGAGGGATGCACCAAAGTAACACATATTATTATTAATTCATTTTTGAAGTTATTCTATCATGCTATTACAGAATAAAGAAGAAATTGAGAGGATAATTTATCTCTTTCTTCCTCAGTCAATTAATTTGGCAGATGAGGACTGAAAAACTTTTTAAGAGAGAAGCAAAGGCATAAAAAGACAACATGACTTTTATCATCACCAGCAATTATTTACTAAGCAGTTGCAATGTACATAATACTGTACAAGGTAGTAGGCATATGATGAGTTACAGACATAATAGGAACTTACAATATATCTGGGGAAATAGGCTTTATGCATATAAAGATAAATAACCAGAGGCTAATATTTGTTGATCTTGTCACTTAACAACAGTCCTAAGAAGATGGAAAATAGACCAAGTCAAATGGACTTGGACTATGTAAATCCAAGGTACTCTCTCCAGTTCATTTATTCCTTTCTCTGCACAAGTATATACAAAGTATCTCTTCTGGTCACAAATATATTTAAGCCAGCCCCTTTTTCTTAATACACAGCCTCCATCTCTCCTTCTAATATATCTCCCCTTCTAACCTTATATGCTGCCATGATGAACTCCCCCTATTTAATTAGTTCTAACATTATTTTTAGTATGGTGTCATCTACAGCTTTTTCATGGTAATGATGATAAAGGTCCTCATCCATGATACTTTTGTAGACTTTTCATATTATTCCTCTTCATGCACTGTGTGTTCCAGCCAAATTGGCCTACTTGCTGTGCCTTGAACTTGGTATTCCAATAGCCACTGCTGTGACTTGGTACATGCTGTTCTCTCTATATCTGCAATTCCTTACTTCTTTGGCCTCTTAAATCTGTCTTCTTTCAATGCTTAACTCAGGTGCTATTTCCCACAGGAAGCTATTGTCAATATCCCTGGTTGCTAGTGCTCTAGCTGTCAAATTACATATTGACTTATTTCTGTAATTGATCTATTCCCCCAGTAGAATGTAAGCTTCTCGAGGGAAAAAAAAACAAAAGAAAAAAAAAGCAAAACAGAAAAAAAGTGTTTTTAATTGTGTCTTTCTAACCCCAGATCCAGCACAATGTATTTAACACAATAGATCCTTAATGAAATAATGTGGACTTCAGTTGAATGGGTATGGTCTAGCTTCATGATTAGTGGTTCTATTGTCCCCATCCATTATCTTTTGAAGGATTTTTGGGGAGATTTTGATTTGTTTTATACTTCTAATGGAATTTTCACTGTGATGCTGAGATAAGTGTATCACAGTAAATAAAGTGATGTACTTAAGAGTCCGGAGAATCTGACTTCAACTCCTGTCTCCAACATTTACTAATTGCATTGCCCAAAAGAAATCATTTAACATTCACTGGGACTCTGTTACATCATTTGTAAAAATGAGTAGTTTAGATTTCATGTCTTCCAAGATACTTTCCATCTCTCAATAGGTGATTATGTGATCACATAAATGGGGTCCAATAGAGACTGATAAATTAATTGATTTCACCCCAAATTCTTATAGAGGTATATCATTATATAAAATGATACAATAATACAATTTATTACTATAAATAAACTGATCAACAATTTGTCAACTTTTTATAGAAATGGAGGGGTTTATGATTCAGGGACACATTGGTGCCATCAGAAATGACAGACAGGTGATCTTTAAGAAGAATGAGCTTATTGAGCAATGAAGATTAAATAACAAAATGACAGAAACTGTATAATGCACTTCCAGTTGCAAAAATTTAGCAGCTAGCCATGTTATCTACCAAAACATTAACCAGTAGCTAGAATTAAGCATCAGGAGCTCATTGTTTATCTTAAAATAAGAAATGACAAATCACTCTACTTCAGTTATAGATTTTATAAAAAAAATATACTTGAGGATTCAAAGAATAAACTATACTGAAACTCAGTCATTATCATAGAAAGAATATACCTGTGTTTAAGTACACTGTTATCTAACTCAATTGAATAGAAGCTCTCTCATGTGAGAGACTGTTTCCTTTATATTATCCATGCCCATCTTAGTGCATATAAATTTTGGAAGTGCTTCTTGAGTGGCTGATTAGTTGATTTATTGAAAGACCTGTTGTCCATAATTACCTGGAAATAACACCGATCTATGAGTGACTTTAATAGAAATACCAAATAATTTCCTAGCTTCATGAAACAAATACTTTCAAGAAATATTTAGTGAAAGAAAACAAAATCATTTAACCCTTCCATCATATTTACTTCTTGAGTTATACTAAAGATCCTTATAAGACTACAGAAGATTAGCTTACATCTCACTGCCTTTATCCAACTAGTAAACACTCTGCAAAACAAACATAAAAGAATAATAAGATAACTTGTCCAAAGATCATTCTGAATTCTATAAAATAGTATTTTTATTATTAATTCCTTGTGATTTATCTCAAACCTTCCATGATTAAAAAAAAATGACACAGAGATTAATTTGCTCAAGCTGAACACTAATGGTGTATTTATACTAGAGAAGGAATGACAAAGTTGTTCCTGGGGCCATGAATACTGGCTTAGGACTCACATACCTCTTGGGTATTCGGTAAACATTAATGTCTGGATCTGTGTCTAAATGAAACTAAAACATTCTGTCATTTCAGGAGAAGGATAATCATATTTAAATTTATAGTATTAGTATTATAGGAAATAACAGCTTGACTATATATTTGTCACTTTTCAACCATTTGCCTTGGTTTCATACAGATGTTAACTCCCAACCAGGTGTTACTTAACAAATCATGTAGCAGTCTGTTTCCAGGAATTCTGTACACATATAAGCACTGGACTGTGGCACATTAACCTTAATGCCATTCCAGAAACTGTTATTTTGCTAATGCTTTAGTGAAAGAAGACAGATGTTGAAATGCTGTGCTTTTGTAGTGTAGTTGAAAAAGGAAAAAGGAGATTCATCTATGTAATTTAATAGGTCTTTTCCCAAGGAGGTAGCAAACATCTACTTAGTTCACTTTTTGGATGTTGCCAAGACAAGCATTCATATTTTGAGTAAAATGAGGATGAATTCAGGAAACATTGATTAAATGGCTACCATGTTCAGGGTAGTGAATGTTATTCTAAGAATACAAAGTTAGGTTAGACACAGGTTCTATTTTCCAAAAGCTTACAATGTAGTAGGAGGAAGAGAAATACTCAAAAATATCAAAAGAAAAGGAACTATGTGTTAAGCACAAAGAATAAAGCCATACAAAGCATCTGGGAACATTTGAAAAGAGATCTTTTTCAGTTGGGGAGATCAGGGAATGCTTTTGGTAGGAAGTGGCATCGGAGTTAGGCCTTGAATGAAAGGAAGGACTTCATTAAACATTGATGGAGGCAGGGAACATGAGTGAATTCCATTTTAGCCACTAGTGAAGGGTGGCATAAGATGAGGTAGAGAAATGAGAAAAAGTGAGACAAGTAGGGGAGACAGAAATTAGCTTGCTATGATTCCAACATAAACCCACAGGAGAGTTCTGTTAAATGCCAGGATAAAAAATTTATTTCTTTAATAGTTTAATGGCATAATTAGATTGATGCCATGAAGATTTAACAAACAGAAAAGGGAAAGGCATTGAAAGAGAGAGAATAGAGTGAAGAAGACCACAAGGGGCCTATTATAATTACCTAAGTGAGACGTGTATAACATCTGGCCTTGCCATAACCATATTGAAATGAAATTATTTAACAAACAATGAAATATATAACAAACATAATAGTTGTTAACATGTAGTTTTCTAAGTCAATATGCTGCCCATGGAGATTCTTAGGTATGGTTTAGTGGTCACCACATTCTATTTGATTTTGGCATCACTGGTCTTAGGGAAACTAAGTGACACAATAGATAGAGTAGTCAGTTTGCAGTCAGAAAGACCAGTCAGAAACTTAGTAGCTATGTGACCCTGGGGAAGCCTGAATAAAACTGGAGATGGAAATGGCAAACCACTCCAGTATCTTGGGCAAGTAAATCTCATGGACAGTTGATCCACAGGGTTATGAAGAGCCAGACACAAATGGACAACAACTACTGGTCTAGGTGATAATAACAATTCATGTTTATAGAATGCTATAAAAGTATGCAAACCACTTTCCTTACAATAGACCTATGAAGAAAAATGATTATTACTCCTACTTTATATGAATCAGGTTCACAGAAGTAACAAAACCTATTTAAAGTCCTGCTGTGATCTGGACTTAAATATCAATATTTTAACTCTAAAATTCAAAGTGATTTTTTGACCATTTCATTTTATTTCAGTAGAGCACAATGGTACAAAAAAATTATAAATCAATTATTTTGGTGGTCAAGAGTGTTGTATATTACAGAGGATCAAAGGGTTTGGGGATTAGAGTGGAGGGGCATTGAACCTGAAAAATGAATGGATGGTGAGTGGATGAAGGCAGTAAAGTGAACACAACTGTCTTGAGAAATTTGATATTAAAAGGGTAGAGGAAGAGAAACAGTATCTCAAGGGAAATAGTAGGTTGAAAAAATATATTTTCTTTAGGATAGGGGCCAGTTTCTCATATTTGTAATCACATTTTCAGGAGCCAAGGAGATATAAAAAGAAAACTCTGTCTCGCCTTCAAATATCCCATGCTCTAAAATTATTCCTCCTCTCTTTGCATGTTCACTCTCAAAAAAAGTAATGTACATTCCTTCTCTTCTGTTTATGTCAGCTATGAGAAGAGCAGGCTATTTAACCAATTCTGAATGAGTGAAAATAATAACACACATTCTAGAAGAGTTAGCTCTTTATGAGAAATTGATTATCAAGACAAATAATCCACAATTGGCAGAACCTCTAGCAAGCATAAAACATTTTTAAGATAGAGATTAGAACTATATCCCTTAGTTGACACTGTGGGCAATTTCTGTTCCTACTCTGCTTATCATCTACCTTACTCTTCAACTTCTATCTCCATCCCTTTAAATTGTCTGTCCCTAGTGCCTGGGATGTTTTCTCTCCTTATTTCTAGCTCTGATTTCCTCTGGCTGCCTTCAGTTTCATTTTAAATCCTACCTCCTAGAGGAGGGATTTTTCAGTCTCCCCAGCTGCTACTGTATACTCTGAAATTACCTTCCATCTACTCTGTATGTATCTTAAATGTACCTAATTATTTACATGTTACTTTTTTCATTAGAATAAGCTCACCTCAAAGGCAGGAATTTTTTTTTTTTTACCTCCCATCCCCATTTTTGGTTTTCTATCACCAGTGTTTAACACAAAACCTCATACATAGTCAGTCAGTGTATAATAAATGCATGCTGATTCAGTGACTGGGTAGCACTAATTCTGTGTACATCACTCTTACTATCCTATACGCAAAAAGAATAGAAGTTGGAAATTTCTCATACTATTTTTGAAAGTTTGTCAATCCCTGGCAAAAGAGAGTGTTTGAAATGAATTCTTAGGATCTATATATCATTGAAAAAATCTTAGCTCATTTCTCCTTTTACCATCATAAAATAAAGAAAACTAACATTGTTTCACATCATATTTCTAGAAGATAGTACTCCAAAAAAACTATATTATTTCTAGAAGATTTATGGTTTACTTCTAAAAAACATGTAAGAACTTGCAGTTCAAATGTATGTGTTACTTCCTACTGAGATTCCAAGAAAACATAAGGTTAAAAATTTAATTATTTCTGATTTGTTTTCCTGTATACTATCAGTAGGACATTTCATAGAATAATTCATGTCTTAAACAAATACCATTCACATTCTGATTACAAAGGAAGAAGGAAAGGAGCTAGTTTTCAAAGGTGATGACTCAACATATTATTCATGAAACTAATTTTTTCTCCTAATAAATACAAAATTAGACCTGTGTTGCAGTAATTTGACACAAAGATGGGTCTCCTTTATGCAAAGTTGTAAGTGAAAAGAGTCTGAAGTATTCTCAGTATGCTTATTCTGAACATCATAAGAAAATTTATGAATCTATTGAAGCAATCCCATTACTTAGTTGAAAATGATGTGGCTTCAGTCCTGAATGCATTTATCTATGTATCTATATCTATATCTATACACACATATGTGTGTGCATGCATATATATGCTTATATATGTATATGTATATGTATACATACATGTGTATATGTATAATTTAAATATTATTATCATTCTTATAATTCGGGGACTGAATTAGATAAGAAATATGAGGTAATGCCAATGATGTACCTATCAGCTTATCTATAAGAAATTAATATTTCTCTGATTATTTAGATGTCCTTATTTCTGTGAAAACTGTTTTGTAATTATGTGGATATATTCTCTGGGTTTATCTTGGAAGGTAGACTCCTAAGTATCTTATATTGATTGCAGTTATTTTAAATGGAATTTCTCTTTCTATCTCTTACTACTGGGTTTTGGTAGAACCATATAGAAATGTGGATGATTTTTGCAGGTTTATTTTATAAACTGCAACTTTGCTGAAGATGTTAATTGTTTCAATTAATTTTTGGTGGATTCCGTAGGATTCCCTAAATATATCATAATATCACCTACAAAGACTGATGACTTTCTTTCATCATTGCCTATTTCTGTGCCTTGAATTTCTTTTCCCTGTCTTATTGCTATACCTAGCATTTTTAGCACAATATCGAATAAGAGTGGTGATAATGTACATCCTTGCTTCACCTTTGAACTTACAGGAAAGGCTTCAAGTTTATCTATGTTACAGGTATGCTTGCTCTTGGTTTTAGAGAAATACTACTTATTATATTAAGAAAGGCTCCCATTATTCCTATGTTTTCTAGTGCTTTTAAAAGGAATGGGTGATGTATGTTGTCAAAGGATTTTTTAAAATCTGCTGATAAAATCACATGTTTTTATTGTTTTTGTCATTTATATGGTAAATTACGCTGATAGTTTTCATAATATTGAACCAGCTCTGTATTCCTGGTATAAATGCCCACCTGGTCATAATGTATGATCTTTGTGATATAGACTTGTACTTTTGCTGGTATTTTACTTAAAATTTTTGCCTTGATCTTCATTAAGGAAATTGGTCTACAGTTTTCTTTCTCTGTTTTTGCTCTCCCTAGCTTATTTATCAAAGCATATTTTTCAAGTAAATCGAATTTTGTGGGATTCCTACTTTACCTATTTGTTTTTTTCAAATAGATTATGTAGTACTGGGATTAATTAACTTCTGAATCCATCTGGATCTGGGGATTTTTTTTAAGGGAGTTCATTGATGACTTATTCAATTTCTTTTTCTAAAAGAAGGTTACTTAAGTATTCTAGTTCTTCTTTGGTTAATCTAGGCACTTCATAATTTTGTAAATATCCATTTCACTTAGATTGTCAGATTTATTGGGAATTGGGAAAATACAAAATTTGGGATAAATTGGAAAAAATAAATCCTAATAATTGCTTTAATCTTCATTGGTGTTGCATATGACCTTTTCATTTTTGATACTAGCAATTTGGTTTTCTATTTTCTTTTGTTAGTCAAATTAACCAATGGTTTATGTATTTTTTCATAACACCAGCTCTCATTTTTGTTAATCTCTCCTTTGATTTTCAGGATCTTCATTTTGGTGTTTAATTGGAAATTTTAAAGTTGTTTTTACTCATTTTGTAAATTAAGTTGTAGATTCAATATATTGATCTGTTCTTTCTCCCTTTTATTGATGTACACATTTAGAGATATGTATTTTCCCCAAAGTACTGCTTTGGTTGCATCCCACATATTTTGGAATGCTGCCTAATTATCATCATTCTCTTTAATGAAATTATCATTCCCCCCATAGGATTTCTTCTTTAGGATTAGATTATTTAGTTTCCAATTAATTTAAATCTATGATTCCATGACCTTTTTAATGTAATTTTATTGCATTAGGGTCTGAAAAGGGTAAATTCACTATTTCTTTTTGCATTTGGTTGTGAGGTTTTTGTGTCATAATGCATGGTCAGTTTTTGCATAGGAACTATATACTATTGAGAAAAGATATATCTCTTTCTATTCCAATTCAGTTTTCTCCAAAGGTTTATCATACCTAACATTTATAATATTCTATCCATCTCCACTTTTTCTTATTTATTTTATGGCTAGACTTATCAAGCTCTGAGGGGAAAGTTAAGATCCCCAAGTAGTACAGTTCTACTGTTCATTTTCTCCTATAATTCACTTAACTATTCATTTAAGAATCTGGAGGCTATAGTACTTGGTGTGCATATGTTTAGTATTATATTACTTCATTGTTTATATTCCTTTTAACAAGATGCAGTTTCACTGCATATCACTTTTAATTAGGTTTATTTTTGCTTTTGTTTTGTCTGAGATCATTATTGTAACCCCTGCTTTTTTTTAACTTCAGCTGAAGCAATTATGCTTCAAATTTTGTTTCAGTTTTTAATTTTTATTTTTACTCTCTGTATATCTCTATGTTTCAAGTGCCCCCTCCTCCAAACAACATACTATTGGGTTCTGGTTTTTAATTCATTCTCCATTTTATGGGTGAGTTCATCACATTCATATTAGCAGTTATGATTAATAACTTGTTTTATTGAGTATACTCACTTCCTTGTTTTACTGAGTTAATATGCACACTTATATTAACACACAAAAACACACACACATATATATTTGTGTATATGTATGTGTGTGTGCATATATTTGTATGTATGTATGTATACATAAATATATTGTGTATATCTATATTTCCCTCTTGGATACAATTTAGATGTGACATTTTGCACTCCAATGTAAAATCCATTCCTCATGTGCCTCTATTATGTGAGATATTTCACCCCGTTTTCCCTTATCCTTCCCCATTCTTCCAGGGCAGCCCTCCTTCTTGCCTATTCATTTTATTTTGCCACATTCCAATGTAATCATCTCACTTCTGTGTCCTCTTTCAGTATAAAATCCGTCTAACTGCCCTAATAATAATAATAAAGTATTTAGAAGTTGTGTGTAACATCTTCCCTTAAAGAAAAGTAAAGTTTAACATTTTTGAATTTCTTAATGATTTCTCTTTCATGTTTACCTTTTTTATGCTTCTCTTAAATTTTCTACTTGAAAGTCAAACTTTCCATTCAGCTCTGATCTTTTCATCAAAAATGCTTGAAAACTTTCATTTTATTAAGCATTCTTTTTTCCCCTAAAAGAGTACACTCCAGTTTTCTTGACATATTACTTTTGATTGTAATGCCAACTCTTTTGCCTTCTAGAATATCATACCCTAAACCATATGCTCCTTTAACATGCTAACAGGTAAATTTTGTGTGATTCTGTGTTTGTGGCATCATAGACTTTGAATTCTTTCTTTCTGGTTGCTTGAAGTTTTTCTCTTTGAACTAGGGAGTTCTGGAATTTGGCTATAATATTACTGGTAGCTGTCAATTTAGGATCTTTTTCAGATGGTGATTCGTAGATTTTTTCAATTCATATTTCAGTATTTCTTTCTAGGGTGTCAAGGCACGTTTTCCTGATAATTTTTTGAAATATGATACCTAGGCTCTTTAATTATGACTTTCAAGTAATCCAATAATTCTTAAATTGTCTCTCCTTGGTCCATTTTGCATTTCAGTTGCAATGTTAATAGATGGGTAAGTAGATATAGATATAGATATAGATATATGAGTAGATATGTAGATATAGATCCATAAATATAGATATCTATTTACATGACACATATATTCACATACTTTATATATACATACACACACACATATATATATTCACATTTTTAAAAGTTTCCTATTATTTTGTTTTGTTTCTTTATGTCTCATGGAGTCATTAGGCTCTAGTTGCTCAATTCTAATTTTTAAGGAATTAATATATTCATTGTGCTTTTGTCCTTTTTTTAATTTGACCAATTTGTTATTTAAGGATTTAATTTCATCAGTGAATTTTTATACCTTTATTCCATTTGGTCAATTCTTTTTTTAAGGTGTTATTTTATTCATTAATTTTGTGCCTCTTTTATGAAGCTATTAATTGTCTTTTCATATTGTTTCCTTTAATTTAATTTTTTGTCTTATTTTTCTTCTACCACCCTGATTTTGAAAATAATTTTTAGTGTTTCAGAGAATCCTTGTTGGGCTTGTAACTGACTAACATTTTTTTCTTTGATTTTTCTCCATCACTGAAGTATTACAGAAAAGTCAATGGAGTTGCCAAACAGGACCTGTTGCAGTGATAGCACTGATGTTCCAATAATTTCTTTCTGACCAGTTTCTAGACCCCTTTACCATTTCTGACTTTAGAGTTCCTGAAGCTGCTGCTGCTTCTGTTTCCATGACCCAATTCCACCCCAGGTATTTCATTCATGTGGGCTTTGGGGTCGTCCTTCACTCCCATATCACAGATATCTCATCTTGAATTCCTAAGTTGTCTTGGGCTGGAAGGATGTCTCACTCTGACCTTTTTTTTTTTTTTTGCTCTGTAACTCCACAATTTCTTTTGAGACATTATTTTAAAGTTGTTTGGAAGGGAAAGATAGGAGACCTTGACTGAGTTGCTTTCTCTACTCCACCATCTTTTCTCCACTCCTTGAAAATCTAAAACATTACTTCTAAAATGAAACGAACATTTCAAAGGAGAGAAAGCTATTCCTGAACAAATTTGATCCAAAGTCATCACCCAAGAAATGCAAAATAAAAGAGTGGGTTGTTCTATTTTAAAGATCAACATCGTCTACTTCCAAAGAATAACCAGAAATTATAGATATACTTCTTAAATTATTATGCTACACAATATTCTAACCCCAAAGTATAATCTCTTTAGTTTTTTAGTATTTATTCATTTTAAAATGGAATGTCACAGGTGGATTGCTTTGTTTGTTTTTTGTTTGTTTGTTTGTTTTTTAAAGGCTATTCAGGAGCAGCTAGTTGGTGCAGTGGATAGAGCACTGGCCCTGAAGTCAGGGGGACCAGAGTTTAAATCCAGCCTTAGACACTTAACATTTACTAACTGTGTAAAATTAAAAGAATAACTCAAGGTAGGACAGCTGGGTAGCACAGTGGATAAAGCACTGCTAGTGGATTCAGGAGGAGCTAAGTTCAAATCTGACCTCAGACTCTTGACCCTTATGAGCTGTGTGACTTTGGGCAAGTCATTTAACCCTTATTGCCCTGCAAACAAACAAAGAAATAAATAAAAACACTCAAGGAAGAAAACAAATTACTTAAATGAAAAGTCCTTACCATGAAGCTTCTAATGTTTCCAGGTGACAGCCTTAATTGTGAAGGAACTTTCCTATTAGCCTATACCTAATTGGATGAACTATTTAAACAAATGCATGAATAGTCTGAACAGAATCCAGCTAATTTACTAGCTAAGAGCTTCTTTTATGATGCTGACATTACCTGGTATTTACCCTCTGGATATCATATAACTAGTACAAATACCATTAAATAGCATTACTATGTTATAAAAGAGACCAGAACGAGATGGATCTATACAAACTATGAAACTATATAAACTATGTCCTAAAGACAAAACCTCATCTCTTATCACAACATTGCCCTCCAGTATAAAGATTACTTAGAAGAGGAGGGTTGCTGTTGTTGTTGTTGTTTGTTCTTTGTTCTAGAAGAGGACCATGACATCAGGAGTTGGTCATGACTTGCAGTGCATTACATTCAACTGAGGGAAGACTAACCTCACAAAACCACCAGTTTCACTCTCTCCTCTGGAGCCATCTGGATCCAGTGGCAAGACATACATTAAGAGGATTGGATATGGTCCCAGATATTTGAGGCAATCTGGGTTAATGGATTTGCCCAGGGTCACATAGCCAGTAAGTGTTTAAGACTGGATTTGAACTCAGGTCCTCCTGAATCTACGGCCAGTGCTCTATCCACTATACTTCCTAGCTACTCCAGAAAAGGAGGACAGTTTTCCCATGAAAATAACCCACTTGCTGACCTTAGAAAGTACGAACTAAAGAAAACATTTTAATATTCCTGAAGAAGGAAAATAATAAAAATTATTAGAAGTGAACCTTTTAAAGCAATATTTCATATTCCTTTCGCTAGGTTGAATGATATTAACAGATTATTGTAGTGTTGGGAAACTTTTCCCTAAGTAGAACTTTTCATTTATAGACACGTGTTTAAATAGCACTGATTTGCTAACAAATGGCTCTATCTATATAGTGCCAAGTCCCCCGGTGATCAAGTTAAATTTTGTTTGATTATTTCCCCAAAATAATTGGCCAATTTAAATGGTAGATTCATTTATCCTATACCTAACTGGATGAACTACTTAAAGGAAACACATGAATAGCCTAAAAAAATCCAGCTAATTTATTATCTAAAAGCTTCTTTTATGATGCTGACATTACCTAGTATTTATTCTTTGGATATAACTGGTACAAATCACATTAAATGGCACTATTTGTCTTTTAAAGAGAGAGAAAGAGACTCCCACTTCCAACTCTCCCCCCCAAAAAAACCCTAAAATTACATCTACTTTCATAAATATATAATCACTTTTCCATGCTTTAAGCTAAACAAAGAGTGACTACCTCAAAAATATTTACTATGGCAAAAAATAGCTGTAGTGAGCAACTGGGTGGTACAGTGGGTAGAGCCCTTGGCTTGGAATCAGAAAGATTTACCTTCCTGAAATCAAAACTTAGCCTCAAATAGCTTTGTGATCTTGGGTAAGTCACTTAACCATTTGGCACAGTTCCTCACCTGTCAAATGAGCTAGAGAAGGGAATGGCAAATCTTTATTGTATCTTTGACAAAACAGGACAAAAAACAAACAAACAAACAAATGAGGGCACGATTGAACCATCTCAACAACAACAACAAGAGGTGTAGTGGGGAAATGACTTTTGGTAGGGAGGTATTTTTCCAGGACTTTGCCAATGAAAAGCCTTAATTGATTGATATGCTGTTCTCCATATAAGGAAAGAGTATCAGAAACTTAACTTTAGTTCATATTGACTTTCTCCATTGAGCACATAATGCCTGGCACATAGTGAGTATTTAGTAAATAGTTGTTGACTTTATTTTATATTATACTCAAATTGTCTAATTTTCCTTCATGACAAAATGTTGGGATAGATTTTAGCAATCATCTTTTCCAATTCCTTTTGGAACTGACCTATTTCCTTCACTGTCTAGTACTAACCAAGTTTATAGGTGTGGGCATGATTCACCTAAAGCTTTTTTAGTCCTAAAAGATTAAAGATATGGCTCTTATTTGTAATTGCATGACTACAACAGAATATCCAAAGATCTATCCAGGTTCACAATGCCCTTTAATTGGTCAGATAGTTTTTGAAGCTAGTAGAACCACTCAAATGTAGTCTATGGCAGGAGAAATTAAATATTAGTGTCCTTTGAGAAGTACAAGTCTGTATGTCTGTTTCTCTCTCTCTCTCTCTCTCTCTCTCTCTCTCTCTCTCTCTCTCTCTCTCTCTCCTCATCTATAACATTAAATACTTGGACAAGATATTTGCTAAGATTGCTTCAAGCTTAAGATTCAACATCTGTTAATAAGTAGTCAACTACTATCTGCATGACCCTTGTGCAAGTAATTTAATCACATTGGGCCCCATTTTTCTAATTTTAAGAATAAGGTAAACTAAATCAGAGGTATCAAACTCATGGTCTTTGGGCTTCTACTAGCCTGAAAAATTCTCCAGTGTTCCTCAAACCACATTAAAATATAATTAGGAAATATTTTTAAAAATAAGTACAGGGGGACAGCTAGGTGGTGCAGTGGATTAAGCACCGGCCCTGGATTCAGGAGGACCTGAGTTCAAATTCGGTCTCAGACACTTGACACTCACTAGCTGTGTGACCCTGGGCAAGTCACTTAACCCCCATTGTCCAGCAAAAAATAAAATAAAATAAAACAAGTACAAATTAAAATACAACTTAGATAATTCTAATTTGTGGTTTTAGAAGTAAATATATGCAGCTCAAAGGAAACAATTTCTATTTGAGCTTGATATCACTGATGAAGGTAATCTCTGAGGTCTTTCCCGGTTTTAAGTCCTTTGCTAAATAACTTGGAATTTACAAAAAGAATGAATGAATACACACATATATACATATACATACATACATACATACATATAGTCATATATACATATAGAAGAATTTATATATATATATATGTGTGTGTGTGTGTGTGTGTGTGTGTGTGTGTGTGTGTATATATTCATCTGTGTTCTGAATGTCCCTATTTCTGTCAAGTATAAGTCCATCCATCAAATCACCCAGGTTTACAACCTCAATATCATCTTCAGCTTCTTACTTTCATTAACCCCCTAACTTCAACCCCCAATATTCATTCAGCAGCCAAATTTCATCATTTGTACTTTTACAACAGCATTATTGCATCTCTGCACTCATACATCACCCTTGTCTAGGTCATCACCTTTGCCATGAATTGTTCCAAGAGCTTTCTAATTGTTTGTCCTGTCTCCAGTCTTTACTTATCCATTCCATCCTTCACATAGATGCTTAGCTGATTTTCCTAAAATATAACTTTAAGCACACCAGTTTGCTATTCAATAAACCTGTGTTCTACCATTGTTACTTTCAGAATCAAACTTGAAATTTTCTGGTTGTCACTTAAAGCATTTTACAAACTGGCTTCAAGTTATCTACCATTCTGGGTTTGTTGTTTTCATACATTACTCTCATGTGCAGAAACAACATGTATGCATATAACCTCCTCCCCGCCCCCTCTCACATACACACACACACACACACACACACACACACACACACACGTCCAGCTAAATTTGCTTTCTTGCTATTTCTTATACAGAAGTTCTCCACTTCCAGCCTCAGTTCCTTTGCATTGACTATCAATTACCTGTCTTGAATTCACTCCCTCTTCAAATCCATTTCTGACATCTTAGTTTCCTTCAAGGCTCAGTTTAAAGTGATCACCTTACACAGGAAGCTTTTCCAGATCTCATCTAACTGATAGTAGTCCCCACTCAATTCCCCCCTCCCCCAAAAGTCACCTCCAATCTAATGGTGTCCCAAAAGGTAGTTTTAAATTCTAGCTACTCTCCTAGATTAAGACTGCAATAAGTAGCTGAACCTTTTTATAACCCCAGTTGGGTTATAAGATACATCAAGGCAATAACTGTTTTCACTTTTGTTTTTAGATCTGCTGGTCATAGCACAGCATATGACAAATAGCAGAGGACAGGGACAGGGAGTGTACCTGTCTTTTCACTGGGATAGAATTCATTGATAAGGAAATTATCTTTATCAATGTAGGTTCGCACCTTTTCTGCAATTTATAGTTTTAGGGGATTGCATAGAACATTGAGAGGTCAAGTGAATTGCCCAGGGTTCCGCAGCACTGTATATAAGCAATACTTGTGTTCCAGGTTTTCTTGACTCTAGGGCCAGGCCTCTATCCACTATGATACCCAATTTCTCCTGGCACAGAATAGGCACACAGTAAATACATGTTTATTGATTGACTGAGAGGTTAATGCATACACATTTTCCCAACACTTTAGTGGGTAAGGCTGAGTGATGCCAAATGTAATGTGATGTAGTCTAATTAGCATATCTGGAGGACTCTCCACAGTGACAGGGCACTGATTAATAGCCAAAGAAAAGGTTCCCCTGAAAGGGCATCAATTAGCCCCTTCATTCTTTGTGTTAGGGCTAGTGATAAAACAACGAAAACTGTAATGTCACATAATTTATAGCTGGGAAGAATTTATAACCAAATGTATTTGATAAAGTTTCTTGGTCATGATAGAGAATCAAAAATCCTCAATTAACAGGGTTGCACTAAGCATCTACTATATACACAGCCCTGGGATACAGGGAAAAACATTTATGAAATATGGAAAAAAGAATAATTTTTCATTTTCACATTGAATTTCCTCTGACAAAAAATGACAAGTTTATTTACAAGAAGATAAATGTCACTCCTTTTGAACTCTAGTTTGCCCAGCAAAAGCAGTATTGTATTTTATGAAAACAGAAAAAAGATTGCCCGAGGGGAAAAACAAGTCCACCATCTGCCAGCTCAGAATCAGGAAACTTATTGTCTGAATTTTTGAAAAAAATATTTGTGTTCTTTCATCATTACAAAAGTGAAAATAAAAATGTTTGGAATGGATCTATTCATTTCTAATATACATATTGGTTTTCTCTAAAAGAAGAATGGAATGGATTATAAATATGATTATAACTGATCAGAATTAGGATACTTTTTTATGCTTAGGCAGAGCCTAATGTTTGAATGAATGGATTCCATAATAGTCAATTTAAAAACACACATGGAGTAAAGGCTAGAGGTTGCATTTGTGGCAGTCACATAAGTTAGATGGGCATCAAGTCAATGTTATATGATGAAGAATGGGTTGGCCACTAAATGAAGTCTTTGGCCATGATAATTCATGGACCAAACATTTTCCTGCCTATGAAATTATTCAAATCATTTCAGATATACCAGGCAAGCCTGTTACCTAAGGTACCTCCATGTCTAGAAAAGAAACCCTAGAAGTCCATTTTTTTCTAGAAAGAAATACAATTTTTCTATTCATCAAATTCATGTGAAGAATGGATTAACTATACAACTTCCATCCTGTTTTGAACAATCATTCTTGTATTCCAAAACCTTCTGTACTGTCAACCTAAGAATGAATAAATTCCTGATTTTTGCATTTAAAGCCTCTTAAGATCTGATTCTAACCTGAGTCTTATTTATACCATTCATTTACACTCCTGCTTTGAACCATAGAGACAGATTTAACTTTATTTGAAGTAACAAGCCACACTGGTAAGTGCTATTCCAAAGCAGAATGGACTGTTTCACATTTATTGTTGTAAGCTCCTCATTTCTGCAGGTCTTCGAGAGGAGACTGAAATGTGGATTTAATGGGGATTTTGTAGATGGAATTCCTGTGTTCAATTATGATTTGCATTAGATGACCTTGGAAGCTTCTTTAAATGCTAATATTCTATGAAGCTGTGCATTCCTGTCACATATAATACCATGCTATATAAATTGACAAGGCAGTGCTTTTTTATATCCTTTTCTGGAGATTGAGGCTGGAAAAAACCAACAACAACAATGACAACACACACACACACACACACACACACACACACACTGTCAATTTGAGGTATGCCTAAATCAATCCATAGGCATTTACTATGTTGAAATAATTTTGTTAATTAAAAAAACATAAAAATGTAAAAGTAAATAAAAAAGAAAAACAAAACAAAAGAAAAACAAAACTCCAAACAATTCCACAAATAGGCCATGCCCTCAAGGAGTTTACATTGTGATCAAAGAAGCAATATTTTTAAAAAATAGGTATATTCAAACTGTTTTGTTACACACTACTATACAGTGTTATTGTTGGGTCATATCAATCATGTTTACTCTCTATGAACCCATTTGGGGTTTTCTTAACAAAGATACTGGAGTGGTTTGCCATTTTCTTTCCCAGCTCATTTTGCAGATGAAGAAACCAAGGCAAATGGGGTTAAGAGATTTGCCTATACAGCTACTAAATTTGGGGGTCCAGATTTGAACTCAGGAAGTGGCATCGTCCTGACTCCAAGCCTGGAGCTCTATCTACTGCACCGCCTAGCTTCCCCCACACTAAACAGTACAAGGTATTTTATTAAATTAGAATTAGTTTGCAGAGTATATGACAAATCAGAGAATAATCACATTTAAAATATGATATGTAATCACAAAAGCAATATTACAATGCATTATAAGTATTCAAAATAGCAAATAGCCTATTGAAATAAAATGAGAAAGTATATATATATATACACATATATACACATAATATATTTTTTCAATTGTTCTTTTTTGTTTATATTACATGGAGAGGACATTGGACTTTGAGTCAGGAAAACCAGCTTTAAAATATGCCTCCCACTCATATTAGATGTGTAACAAGTCACAACCTCTCTATGCTTCAATTTCTTCATCTGTAAAATGAGGGGTGGTGGTAATACAGATTGCCTCTAAACTACCTTTTAATCTTAAATATACACTCACTTTTATGAGTAGGGATAACTAGAATTTTACTATTCATTGTCAAAGCAATGGAATCCTATGCAATCAAGAAATATTATAAGGAAATTGAGGCCCATGAATTAAAGTAAAACACCCCCACAAGGGGCTTTTGATAAGCAAGCTATGGCATTATCTTATATTAGTGCACAATGTCCCTATATCATAAAACTAAGCTGCCCCTTGTCCTTGATCCTTGGAGGATTCAGGGAATAACCACTCATTTGAGAATGAGTTGCTCTGGAAAAGTAAATGAATACATTTTGATGAAAACTTGAGTCCCCAGAGGATGTTTTGCTTGCCTTTTTTCTTCATTAGGTTACTTTTCATTCTATCCTGTTCAGTACAAGATCCGATCAATAGTGTATCATGTTTTATATGTCAGGGTGCCATGAGTGAACTTTTTTCAGAAAAGAGCAAAGAAAGAAAACAACAACATAAACATGTTGTAGCACTCCTGTTATCTGAAGATCAGTAGTACCCATTATATGGGGGAAAGTAGTTTTATTGGCATGAGTTATATATTTTTAATATACATCTACTTTATGCCTATAGCTCCATGCCTGAGGCAACTCCTGTATTCATAAACCTATCATTCTTTCTTTCTTTTAAATATGCATGACTCAACTATATTTGCTATCTCTAGGGATTTGTCACTGTTCAAATTATTCCTTGTGGCCTGTAAACTGTGAATCAATTTTCACAAGTACGTCATGGGTCAATGGCAGCCCTAAAGAAGGACAAGTAAGAGTGTGTGTCATCAGTGGAAGAAACAATTAACCCTTAGAAAAAGAATCAACTTTACTGTTTCACTTATTAAGCTGGGGCAGGAAAGACTTCCCTCTATGCAAAATTAAGTGTTCAAATAAATTCAAGGTTTCAGGGAATTAGAATTAGATTGCAAACATGGGGGGAAAAACCTTTTGGCACACCTTTTCTCAGTTAGTGAAGAGTGTTGGCAAAATTGGAATAACCTATTCATGAGGTACTGAGTTTCTCATCAGGGCAGGTGATAACTAAAAAAAATGCAGAGGCTGAAAAAGCAATTGTTATGCTTTGTTTTTGTTTCTGTTTTCTTCGTTTGGGACTTGTGATTTCTTCAGTATGGGGAATTCAAGGTATCACTTGGGAAGTTAGGGTAGGTAACGTTTAACTTTCCTTCCAAATCTGTGACTTTATGGTCCTAGTCTAATTAGGTGGTTCAATGGATCAATTAATAAATTAATTGAGAGATGGGCTTGGAATAAAAAAGACCTGAGTCCTAATCCAGCCTCGAAAACTCACTAGCTTTGTGAACCTTTGCAAGTCATTTAATCTCTGTGTGACTCAGTTTCTTCAACTATAAAATGAGGATTATTTGAATACCAAATGTGATAACATTTCTCAAGTACTAAACATAATGCATGGAACATAGTAGGTGTTTAATAAATGTTTGTTCTCTTTAGTTTTCCCATATGCAAACTTATATTGCTAGTGATAGTTTTACAAGCTTCTATTAAAGGATATAATTGATAAACATGTTTACTCATCTTCTTTCTATTCCATTACAAGCAGTTAAGAGTCCATGTAAACATTATGTAAAACATTTGAGAAGATTTTAGCTTATGAAAATCAAGTCATAAAATATTAACTGGACACCTATTCTCCTTCTTGCACAATACATGCCATTGAAGGGAAACAAAAGACATGTTAAATGGTCCCCGCTCCCAAGAAGCAACTATTTTCATTAGGAAGGTCAGACTTTCATATGTAAAATGGTCAAAGAATGATGTAAGATAATATGACAAAATTAAATATAAAATGACAATTAATTAAATTAAATAATAAAATGACAAATTGTGTGGCAGAGATAAAAGGTGTCAAACATAGAACCTTGACATAGAGCCAAATCAAACTATCACATAAATATATATAACAAAATAAATAAGATTACAATACAACCTAGATAATGTTAATATGTGATCTTCTAAGTCGATATGCAGCCTGTAGGAATCTTTATGCATGGTTTAGGAGCCCCCTTCTATTTGAGTTTGACAACAATGGAATAGATGATAAATGAAAATGTGTCAAATGTTTTCAATGGGTTGGGTACGTGACAAGGATAGGATTGGTAAACAACTCTCTCCTATATTCCTGCTCCTGACTTGCCTAATTTTTCTTAATAGCCCTACAATTCTCCAAGACAACCATGACTCAATATTTAGACATCAGCTTTAACTCCTCCCTTCCTCCATTAAACACATCAAAAAGTTGCCCATTGAGTTTGTCTCCATAATATCTCTCTTTTCTGTCCTCTTTTCATTCTTTTTGTCACTAATCCAGTTCAGGTATTCATTGCCTATCACCTGGATTCTATACAATAACTTTTTTTTTGTGGGACAATGGGAGTTAAGTGACTTGCCCAGGGTCACACAGCTAGTAAGTGTCAAGTGTCTGAGGCTGGATTTGAACTCAGGTACTCCTGAATCCAGGGCCAGTGCTTTATCCACTGTGCCACCTAGCTGCCCCCTACAATAACCTTCTAATGTATTTCCTTCCCTTTGGTCTTCCCACTTAAATTCATTCTACATATACACACATCACTGCCAGATTAATCTTCCTAATGGACAAATCTGAATAAATCAGTCCCTTGGCTAACATCTTTTAATGCCACCCCCCTTGCCTGCTAAATTAAGTGCCATTTTCTTTTGACATTCAAGAACCTGCATGATCTGACTCAAATCTGTCTTTACATCCATAACTCACTTAGCTACTTGCTAGGAAGTCTCTATAAAATGTTTAATGGTATGAGAGAGTGAAATAACAAGCCAATGAGACTTTTGGATTAACTCTGGACTTGAGCTACCCACACTATCCTTGCCCACAGTGCCACAGATAACCGGGTCACTTGTATGTGGATAAAGCTGAAGAAAGAATCTGCCTGGGTGTACATTTACTCTCATTTGTGCTTTGCTTTATTCATTGCTATTAATCCCTCACTACCAAAAGCTTTAAACACTCAGATTTGCCTTTTACTCCCCTCATTTGCTTTCATGTTCTGAATGATTTAGGATTCCAGTGGGAAAAAAATATTATAAAAGTTTCTGCTAGGATTTTTACTAAGATTACTGACTGACCTTTTAATGATGGTAAACTTTTGGTGTCTATAATCTGTAATATGTGTAAATAGCTATCACACTTCCAAAAGAAATAGATATTTTCAGTGAAACCATGGCTACATTATCCTTTTGAAAACCCTGTAAAAAGTACCCAATATAATATTTCAAATCAAGAAGAAGTATATTAAGCATATATGACAATGCTGGGCATTGATTTAAGTGGGCAGGGTAGAAAGAAAGGCAAAAACCACAGGCCCTGCCGTCATGGCACTTACATTCAAATGGGAGAAGCAACAAGATAATAACCTAGTAGATGTCAATATGGACCTGAAATTTAAGTTTATTTATTTATTTATTTGTTTGTTTGTTTGTTTGTTTTTCTTTTTTGCAGGGCAATGAGGGTTAAGTGACTTGCTGAGGGTCACACAGTCAGTAAGTGTTAAGTGTCTGAGGCTGGATTTGAACTCAGGTCCTCCTGAATCCAGGGCCAGTGTGTTATTCACTGAGCCACCTAGCTGCCCCAAGTTTATTTTTATAAACAAGAAAACATGTTTCAATCTTTATTCAACAGATACTGACCATTTTTAAAATATAAGCTTAATTTTTCCAATTCAAAGAAACTACTACCATTTTGTCCGTCTTTTTGAATTCAACCCATAATGTACCTACAGTAGAAACATTATCCAAATTGCTCTGTGTCATACAGCTAATAAGGGAAAGAGTTGGTCTTTAAACCCAAGTATCTTCTGAATCCAACTCCAGTACAGATGTACCATGATGCATAACAAGTCTATATGTTCAGTGAAAGTTTTGATTGATCTACAATCACTATTTCGCCACTGAAAGAGCAGGATGAGGAAAATAACCAAAATATGATCTAACACAAATTGTTCTTCTTATTTACATAAAGTTTTGTATTTTATATCTTACCTGCTTTAATTAAAAGGACTATGGATTACTATGATTTAGCAAAATGTGAATTTTTTCTTCATTTAAAGAAATCAGACTACAGTTTGAGTTCTAATCATATAATAGCCTCATTATATTAGATAAATTACTTGAGAAAAAGTATATCATTTCAGATTACCCTAAAATGTTACAGATTCCAATGCAATATATTATGGGAAATATTGCTCACCATAACACTGAAACAGAGTGAATGTCCCAGATCTTAAATTAATACACTGTTACTGAACTGGGGAGGTTATTTTTGTGATAGAAAAAAGGGGAAATTCTATGATTGCTTTCTAAATTATAAAAATTGAGAAAGAAAAGTTAATCAAAACCTTCTCTCTCTCCTCTCCCCAGCATGGTAGCCCAATTTTTGAGAACTGGATTAAATCATAGATTTCTATTAAATGCCTATTGAAGGTTACCAGGAAGTGATTTCTTCAGCAAAAATGATAATTTTTATTTTCTTCCACCTTTAGCTCAACAAATAAATATAGTAAATTAACATCTCTATGGAACAAATTTAAACAAGCTTTTACAAATTTACACAGTATTTTGCAGTGCTATCACATTCATTTCTTATAATTTGTAGAGATTTTAAAACCAAAATATAATTGTTTAATCCTATAAATGAGTTTTCTTACAGAATTTAGTACTATGGATGAATTAATTACAGGATCTTGCTGTTTTCATCAAATAGATTGTAAACTTCTTGAGGGCAAGGACCATGACATAATTACTTAAATTTATTCAAACAAGAATATACTAAGTACCTATTATCTTCTAGGTAGTAAATATTAGAAGAGATATAAAAGTAAATATGACATGATCCTGTTATTGTCAAAGGATTGTTATCTAATAGTAGGTGTGAAGTGATTTCCATCCTCTCTGGCACAATGCATAATGTTTTGTGTACAATAGAGTTCCTCAGTATATAACGGGCATGAAGTAAAACAATGCATCCGTGGGGCTTTTTAGGCAAAAAGAGCATCATAATGAACATTTCCCTAAAAAATAAAAAAGCTAACACATTTTTGTTTGTTTGAAATATTACTTCTCACTTGAAAACCTGTTTTGGACATAAAGGAAATCCTTTTTCAAAAAAAGGCCCATGAGGGGAAGCTAGGTTGCACAGTGGTTAGAGCACCAGCCCTGGATTCAGGAAGACCTGAGTTCAAATCCGACCTCAGACACTTAACCAGCACTAGCTGTGTGACCCGGGGCAAGTCACTTAACCCCAATTGCCTCACCAAAAAAAAAAAAAAAAAAAAAGGCCCATGAATTACAATCAAGAATTGCAATGATAATCTAAATGCTGACAAGCCTTCTAGCTATTTGGGATATTAGCTTTCCTGAAAGCTGTCACAGGTAATAATAAGTGAATTTATTTGGATAAAACTAGAAAAACTAATGACTTTAATCTTCAATTCTAACAAAACACACATAACAACAACAATGATTTTAAGTATGGGAATTCTTTAGAATTCAAATGGAGGACTTAATCTTTCATTTTCTTGAATCTCTATGATTTTTATTTTTCACCAATATAATAATTTTCTCTGGTTTTATTTATTTTTATTTTTCCCCAGACTAAATTTAACCAAGAAATTAACATAACTAAATGCTTCCTAATAATTAAAGCTGTCCTCAAATGAGATGGGTTGCCATGGTATACAGTGAATTTCCCCTTGTAAATAATAGCAGATATCACTTTCCATTTTAAAGATTTAGGTAAATCATCTCCTTTGAAACTCTTTAACTCTTTTTTTTTGAAACTCAACAACTTGGAGGGATATAATAGATATTAGATTTATTAACAAATGAAGAAACTGAGTCTCAGACAACCTAAATGATTTGCTCATTGTCACAAAGTAAGTGTTAGAGGTGAGATCAGGTCATCCTAATAATATGACAATCATTCTATCTGCTAACTTGCTTTCTATTCAGATGGGTAAAATAGATGAGCACATATTATGGACACTACAAAAATAACCTTCCTTTAGGTAGGAGGTGGACTAAGATGCCTTCATATTATAAGATTTTTATAATCTGTGGAGAATTAATTTTTTAAAAAAGATATTCAGTTCACTTCTCTCACCAAAGAGTGAGCCACCATGAAAGAACAATAACAAAAGTACAGTTTAAGAATAGCCTGTCAAAGGGGCAGCTAGGTGGTGCAGTGGATAAAGCACAGGCACTGGATTCAGGAGGACCTTAGTTTGAATCTGACCTCAGACATTTGACACATACTAGCTATGTGACTGTGGGCAAGTCACTTATCACTCATTTCCCTGACAAAAAATAGGCTGTCATCCTGCTGGTTTTAAGCCAATTCTTCCTTCAATAAGGACCAGGACCTTATCACAGTGTACCAAATTTATCATAGTATATCAAAGATGTTTAGGAAAGTCATATTCAAGATTTACCAGATAAGCTTTTCTCATAACCAGAGTTTATGACAGTGTCTTTTTTATTCTAAGATTCCCTAGTTTCTGTAAACTTTTATTATAGTCCAATGACCACATTTTAAATTTGAGAAAAGTGAAGCTCAAGGCACTTTGGAAGTCTGTCCATGCTCCTACAGAGGTACTGGTGGTGGGATATGAACTCAAGATGTCTGAACTGTGTAATTTAAGATTCTAAATGTGGATTCTAATCTGTTTCCCCAGTTTGGGGGAAACTGACTAAAAATCACTGATAAAACGAGTTTAGGTTTTTAAGGGTTTATTGGAAAATAGAAAGAAAAAGATTGAGAACAGAATTCTAACAGCCTGGCATTCCTATCTTTCCTCCAATTTCCTGTCAAGTCCTCTGCCGCCACCACCATCAAGTCCGGAAGCCCAAAAGGCCAGCGCTCTCTGCGCAGGCTCCCTTTCCTCCTTCCTGTCTCCTCCCAGACCATAGGAGGCTCCTCCAGTTGATTGGCTGGTAGACTTGATAGACAGCACCCATGAGCAAATGTCATTTCCTGACGCCAAGGAAAAGCCACAATGCCTCTGAGGCATTTTCCTCATGGTGGAGCTCTCCACAGCAAGTCTCCAGTAGGTGGCGTCATTCCAATCATTACAGACCCCAGAGCCACAATTCATTTTTACTCTACCTCTATATGCTCTAGCAGATGATTCTGATATAAGAACAGTGAGGACCCAGACAACCAAGTTATCCTTAGCCCAGTGAAATCTATGGTAGATATGCTTGATTTTATCAGAAGCAAACCAAAGTAAAGTGAACCTAAGATGAATGGACCAATGTAAAGCAACTCCCTTCATTTATAAACACACCAAGCAGGCTTGTTAGAGTCATACCCTATTACCCTTTCCATTGATAAGAAGCTGATAAGGTATTCTATGACCTTTAGTGAGGTATCATGGAACACTGTAACCACTTACTAGTTTGCTTTGTCAGTGACCTTGAATTATAACATGCTTTCTCAGGTGTTCCTGCTCACAATTTGGTAGTAGCTTACAAAGGGACAGAATATCTAGTTGAATGCTATTCAAATCAGTTCAAATCACTGTTTGCCTGATTAGACACTACAGTGGGAACAACTCACTCTTTTCCCTTCCCCCTCCTGCTGGAAGGAGGCATTTGCTGAGGAAATGACTCATGCCTCCCAATACGAACTTGAACTGAATGGAGAGAAAATATGTTGTTAAGACTAGAATATCCCAGAGATTTCTCACAGGCTCCTCACTAGCTGAGAAACTGAAATGAAAGTCTTCTCGAACCTCACAACTTTCTTCATTTTTCAGCTTTGTTGTGTTAATTGCAATTTACAGATTTTCACAGCACCACAAATGTTAGACAATCCATAAATACCCATCTCCAGAGAACTGGAGATCGTCAGAGTGTAATCTGAATGAATCTAATCCAAAGGGCTTCTAATTTTCTCTTTAAAATATTTAGCCAACAATAAAACCTCCAAATGCCCAGTATCATATTAATGGACATGAGGCCTGATGCATTTTCATCACTTCAATAATTACATTGCAACAGGTCCAAAGTGGCAAAAATCTTGAATATTTCTGTGCAGTCCTGAAGTCACCTGTCATTTCAGCGGAGCACTAGATCAGAATGTGCCCATTATGACCGTGTTTCTGCTCATTTTGTTCCTGATTCTATGAATTACAAGAGGAGCTGGGTTCTAAGGATAAGAGAATTAAGGATAAAATGGAATTTTCACCTGCTATAGAAAATCCTCTTAATAAACAGGATCCTGCTCCTTTTTAAATCCACATAAATATATGGAGAGAGGTACCCTACTTGCCTTAAATATAATCCCTAATCCCATTGAACTAGTCCTGAAATATTGCCTCTGTTTAGTTAAGTCTCCTAAACTAATAAATTATACCTATGTTGAGGGTATTTGTAAAGGAATAAAATATTTAGAAAGTCTTTAGACTTAAACCTGTATTTATTACAGGGATGCATTAAGTATATGACAAATCACTTCCTTTAGCACATAATCAACCCTCTGCTTTAAATTGCCTTTTATCTAGGTCACATTACTCTTCCCATGAAGGTATACTATGAAGAGAATGTCCCTATACTGGTTTCTCAATGTTTCCAAAAATGCAGAATACAACACATCCTGAATTATTTCCTTAATACAATAAATACAATCACTGTTTGCATAGTTCAGCTTTTCTGAACAGTGTCTCCCTCACTTAGCACAGTTCCTGGAACATAGTAAATACTTAATAAATGTTTTTTGTTTTGTTTTGTTTTGTTTTATTAAATGCACTGTTACCTTACATAGCATTAGTCAACATGAACTGGAATTATATGGCTAATGGCTACAACTGTTTGACAGGTAGAGAAAGTTTGAAAGGATAGCTCTTGGCAAGGGTAACTATAATTATATAATAATAATTTATATTTAATAATAATAGTTTTATTCCTTTTACAAAGTGCTTTCATACCATTAGTTTATTAAATCATCATATTAACTATAATCAATCAATTAACATGTGTTTATTAAGTGCCGACTCTGTTTCAGGCACCTGTGGATACAAATGAGATGGGTATCATCACCTTGGAGTTAATGATAAAAAGGGAAGTTAAATGACTTGTCTAAAGATAAACAATTACTTACAATAAAACTAGACTAGATCTTAGGTCTCCTGAAAGGCCTAATGCTATTACTACTGGCAATTTTTATGTAAATTAGACTTAAAACTTACAAATTAAATATTTGAAATGAAGAATTTCTGGTTGCTCTTTCCAGGCTTCACAAATTACTTCTAGCCTAAAAATTCATGTACATGGGACCTGATTCATTTTGATCACATCAATTATTGCATTACCATGTACCCAATGTGGAAAATTCCTTTCAATATTGGTGTTTTCTTTAAGAAATCACCTGTAATTTCAGCTGAACACTGGAATAGAATGAACTCATTATAATAGAATTTGTACTCATTTTGTTTCTGATTCTACCCATTGAAAAAGAAGCTCTCTTCTTAGGATAAGAGAATTAAGTATGAAATGGAATTTTAACATGATAAAGAAAATGGGGAGGTAGGTTTATTGAATCAAATGTTTAGAGCACATACATAGGTTCATTCAGAATCATATGAACTTGATCTTGAAATTTTGTTTGAAGCAGATAGCATGGTAGATAGAGTGCTGAAATTGGAAGCAGGAAGACCTGAATTAGAATCCTTCCTTAGACAGTTAGCCATGTGATCATGAGCAAATCATTTAATCAGTCTCAATACCAGTTTCTTCATTTGTAAATTGGAGGTAATATAAGTAACTATATCACAAAGTTGTTTTGAAGATCAAATGAAATGACATGTAAAATATTTTGTAAACCTTAAATAAATGTTACCTATTATTAGAATAACAGAAGTTAGAACTGCAGACAATCTCCATAGTCTTCACCTTGTCTCTAGGTAAGCAAAGTATTTTTATAGGAAAGGCAATGTGGTACAGCAAACTTGATACTTGATACAGAGGTTTTCTTTATTATTGAGTTATTTCAATTGCATGTAACTCTCTGTTACTCCATTTTGGGGTTTTCTTGACAAATATATAGGAATTTGACATTTCATTTTCCAGCTCATTTTACAGATGAGGAAATTGAGGCAACCAGATTCAAATGACTTGCCAAGGGTCACATACTGTCTGTGTCTGAGGTCAGATTTAAACTCAGGTCCTCTTGACTCCAGGCCTAGCACTTATTCACTATAAAACCTAGTTGCCTTATCAGGGTCAGATGACCTAGCCTCAGAAACCTTGTGTAACCTTGGGAAAGTTGTATCTCTTCTCTATTCCTTCAAGTGTAAAATGAGTAGTTGGAGACCCAGTTTATAAATGGGGCAAATACCTGAAGCTGTTTGCAATTTATGGACTTGCTCTAGATAGAAGAGACACTTATGTGCTTCTCCTGTCTAATTTAAATCACTAATATTTTATAATAATTCACATTCACATAGTGCTAAAAAGCTTAAAAATGCTTTCTTTCCAATATCCTTTTGAAGTAGTCAGTGTAGCTGTCATTATCCTGGTTTTGCAGAGGAGACAACTGAAGCTTAGTAAAATGAATTGATTTACTCAGCACTCAACAACTAGTATATGAACTAGATCAGTAACTTATCAAAAGGCTCCTTGTAAATATGTTCTATAACCATAAAACACACCAGAACTAAAAATAAATTTAAATAAGAAGCTTAATGTACTAGCTTGAGAGAAATGAACTTTGTTCTTAATAGGAGTATGATTGGGGCAGCTAGGAGGCACAGTGGATAAAGCACTGGCCCTGGATTCAGGAGGACCTGAGTTCAAATCCAGCCTCAGACACTTGACACATACTATCTCTGAGACACTGGGCAAATCACTTAACCCTCATTGCCTTATGCAAAAAAAAAAAAGTATGATTGAATAAAATATTTGTTGCATAACTTCCTTATTAATTAAAGTAAACTCTGGTAGGATACTTAAACTAGAAGATATTTGAGATCTCTTCCAACTCCAGGATAATACTAATAATTTAGTTAGTTTCTAAAATTGCTGTGTTTCACTCCAAAAATCAGCTCTGACCATAGGTCTACTACTATTGATAACAAGAAAAAAGAACTCCATTTGAAAGACCATTGAAGTTGACTTGTTTTTACAAAGCATTTAATTAACTGACACTTGGTCTCAAAAATTCATTGGGTTAATGAAATGTATAATGAGTGTAAATTTCAATAGGAGTGTTAAAAGGCATACAGGATATTCTAGAATTATAAACAACCAGTGAGATTTATTCACATTTAACAGCTTTTTTCAAGTAGAAGAAAGGTCCCATTTGTATTTTGAATCTTAGGATCATAGAGCTGAAGAGACCTTAGAGGTGATTTAGTGTGATATTTCTCATTTTATAGATGAGGAAACTGAGGCACCAGAGATTGAGTCCAGTTGCTAGTGATAAAGCAGCATTGTAGGAAATGCTAGCTAATACAATTTAAAAACAGGTCAAATGCCATTGCAACAAAGACCATTATATCAAAAAACCCTGAATATATACTATTTCTAAGCTGCAGCCTTTATTCCATTTACTTCAAGCAATATTAGAAATAAGAAAATTACAGTGGAAGTAAAGAATTCAGTAGTCATAACATCTGACCTAAAGCTATTTGATGTTACATGGTAATAAAAACATCAATTCTTCCCTAGATCACCTAAGCCCAGTACATAAGGTGCTTTGTAGAATAAATTTTAGAGGCAGGCACATTAACTCCTTTAGGGCACAGAGGTTATTTCTGCTCCCCTTAGCCAAAGAATTACTACTGAATCACTCCTATAATGACTTTCTGTTCAAACCAGTCCAGGCAGCAATAGACTAAGGGACTTTATTTTTCTATCAAGATGATTACCCACATAGGGGAAAAAAGGCAACTGAAGGCTATCTTAGGAGAAAGTAACTTAATTTATTTTTGTTTAAAAACAGAAACAAATGAAAAATCCATTTTTGCTTGTTATATTTAAAGAGAAAACACAACTCTGATCATCTGTGCAGGAAGCACAGCCAAAAAAGAAAAAAAAAATTGCCTTTAATTTTGTATCATCATGCAGTAAAAGGAAAGAAAGTGACAACAGAAACCTATAAATTTCAATAATATCATTACTACCATTAAACTTCAAATGTATCATTATGGCTTGGGTATAACCTAGGACTCTACAAATTATTTCATTGTGGGACACAAGACTTGGTAGGTCCTGCAAAATTTGAAAGATGCCTAGATAACTGTGGAGAGGTTCATTACCAGAGAATGTTTTTGATTAGAGTAACAAATGAAGCAAATAAAAATGGAAATTGAGAGTTAGCATGGGGCAGTGGAAAGAATATTTGTTCTGCAATCTTTGGTCCCATATTCAAATCTTACCTCTGATATTTACTAGCTTTGTGACCTTGTGCAAGTCTATTCTGTTATTATTCTCTCTTCCACCTCTCCTACTTTGCTCCATCTCTCTCTTCATTCTCCATATAATGGGAGGCAATAGATGTACATAGAGTTTGGACAAAGCATGTCAGCACACCCTGTTGGATGATTCTCCTTAGTCCTTCACCTTTCCAAGGCACCCAACTAAAGAAGAAAGAGATATATAAAGCCTGGAAAGGACCACAAGATATCTTTGCTAGTCTACAAATGTTCAGGGGACTGCATTCTTAGAGCTTTAAGAAGCAAAAACAAGCCCTACAAACATTCTAAAAGTGAACACTAAGTTAGCAATTCGGTGCACTTAATATTACAAAAACATTGGTATTCAAAGTTTAAGATCCCACCATGTTGATGGTTTTGATTTTGTTCATTGATTTGGCTCCCCACCTTGGTGTCTAAAAGGATGGTAACTGGAATTGTTTGAGAGAATCTCTAAAGTCCAGCAGATTTCAAAGAAAGCTGATGGCCATATAAATAAGATACATGGACTTAAACACCTATTTGTTGACTTCTTATACACACCAGCTTCACCCCATGACGATATTCACACTAGGGAGGAAGGAGCACTGATTGCAACATTTTCTTCATTTAATGATTTTTTCCCTCTTTTATTTTCTTGCCTTCAAATATATCATTTGCTATCATAAAATTATATCTTTATAATTTAAGAGTTATGATATCTAGCCCTAGGTAAAACACACAGTCCATCAAGACAAACAACTCATCATGAGGCCTCAACTCAGCCTTTCCTGATTTGTTTCCATTGTTGGGTTGTTTCAGTCATGTCTAACTCTTTGTAACTCCATTTGGAATTTTCTTGACAAAAATTCTGGAATAGTTTGCCATTACCTTCTCCAGCTAGTTTTACAAATGAGGAAACTGAGTCAAATATGGTTAAGTGACTTGCCCAGGATCACAGCTAGTGAGTGTCTGAGGTCATATTTGAACTCAGGTCTTCCAGGCCCAGTACTTGATCCACTGTGCCACCTACCTGCCCTTAATTAAAACTGCTGAGAGTCTCAAAAGTCTTTTTCCCTCCCCTTACCTCCAAGCAAACAAGGTATTTTTTTATTGGAAAGGCAATGTGGATACAGTGCACTTGATGCTCTATCTAGAGTCAAAGTACCTAATTTCAAAGTCCCTGTGTAACCTTAAGAGAGTTGTCTTTTTCTCTATTACCTCAGCTGACTGGTAAGATCTGCCATTATTTGTTCTATCCTAGTATAGCCTTCAATAGGAGCAGCTAGGTGGTGCAGTGGATAGAACACTGGCCCTGGAGTCAGGAGGATGTGAGTTCAAATATGGCCTCAGAAATGTGACACTTACTACCTGTGTGATCCTGGGCAAGTCACTTAACCCTCATTGCCTCACACAACCATGGGCATCTCCAGTTGTCCTGCATATCTTGCCACTGAACCCAGATAGGTCTGGAGGAGAGTGAGATTTGTGACTTTGAACAGCCCTGCCTCCCTTAAATCCAATTCACTGAAAGCCATGATATCACCTCCAGATGTCATGGTTCTCTTTGAGAAGGAAAGGCAAACAAGAGCAATCCTTAAACAATGCAGGTGCATTGTTATGCTCTAATGAGAGATTAGAATAGGACTTCTGTGGAGGACCATTAAGCATCAAAATGAACAAACCAACCAACCAAGATTATCTTTAGTAATAGCCTTTGTCCATGTTAACACAATTCACACCGAAGTTAAAGTTGGGCAAGAACTTAGTTAATGGAGAGACAAAGTAGCATAATGGATAAAGAAGGGACATGGAATAAGGAAGACCTTGTTTAAAATCTCACATTATTAGTTATGTGACACGGGATACTTCAATTCTCCAGGGATAGTAATACATTATGAAATAGTTATTTTTAATACTGGTAGCCAATTTAAAAAATGCTTTCAATTTTATTTTGGGGGTTGAATTTTTCTAGTATTCTTTATTCTGAAGAATTATTGAAATACTTAGTGCAAAACCAAAAACCAAACCAAAACCAAAACCAAAACAAAACAAAAAAACTTGGTCATTACTCTGTCATG
The DNA here is from genome assembly GCF_019393635.1 of Dromiciops gliroides. Classification (NCBI taxonomy): domain Eukaryota; kingdom Metazoa; phylum Chordata; class Mammalia; order Microbiotheria; family Microbiotheriidae; genus Dromiciops; species Dromiciops gliroides. Next base: position 169,554,070 of record NC_057863.1, read on the forward strand.
GTGACTAAAATGTAGGCATAGAATAATGCTAATTTTTTTTCTGATTTGCTTCCAGTCTCATTTTCAAGAATAAAAGAAAAAACAATGTCAAGCAAAGAGGAAAATTTTGTATACCTAAAAATATCAGCCAATATGTGGCATAATTAAATAAAAAATTTAAATGAGAATAGTTCCTATATGACCACATAACTTGGATTTTAAATGGTCATTACTTATTAGAATGGATAATTATTTAGATTATGGAAGATAAATTTTGCTTGCTTATTAAGATGTATTCAAAGAGAAGTTATTAATTTATGAACTGTGATATAATTTTTTATTTTTTATTTTCTGAATCATATCCAAAATAACCTGATTTAAAATATAATGTTATTGGGCAATACACTTAACCCTCATTGCCCTGCAAATAAATAAAAAATTAATTAATTATTAAAAATTATAACATTATTCATTTTGTATAGCAACTTCTCCTATCACTTTCAAACCTTTAACCAGTTAAATTTCACAAAGGCCCTGGGATGTCCCAAAAAATTGTCATGCATGCCCATGTGTTATTAAAAAGACAAGTTAATGACCAGGGTGAAGTCAGAATGTAACCATTTTTAAACACCATTTTATGGCTTTGTTCTCTCTGCCTGTGACTACTATTCAATTAAATATTTAATGACCTCAACTTCCATTTTTCTTTTCCCTTTATAGAATATGTTGACTTTGTTTTCTCATAAACTCTTCTTGGCTTCTGACATTTCTTTTGTGGATTTTGGGGGGTTTTGTCTAAATTTTCTTTGACCTTTAGCAAACCTTATGAATCATTGGCATTCATGGTCTTTAGGACATTGTAAGCTTTGGTTCAGATTTTCAAATAAAATGTCTTACGTACTCCACATTCCTTAAAAAATACTGATGTATAAATTGCTGCCATCTGACTATATCTCCAAAATATCCATTTGCTTTTTTTTTTCTTACAACATGAATTTGATCTATTAGTAATTATATGTGGAATACCTGTGATTATAATTCATGCTCTACTCCCACTTCAATTTTACTTCCTGCTTTTTTTTTAAGTTCACTTTTTAAAAAGTTGAATGGAGATTTGAAAGAAGGTATGTGGACATCTATGATAAGGAAAAGGGCATTCTTCCCCCCATGATTATGAACAGTATGGTTCAAGAAAGTTTTATATGAATGATGGTGTACAATGGTTGATTAAAGGAATCAATCACTATGTCCTATAAAATACATTGGATTTATTATCAGACACAAAATATTGAGGTGAATGGACAATTGTCTGGACCAATATGGTATCGATATTGGATTTTTATATATTCTTCCTCACAGCATGTAAGCTTCAGACCAAGGATTTTTTTTTTTAATTCACTTTTGGGGGCAGCTAGGTAACACAGTGGATAAAGCACCAGTCCTGAATTCAGGAGGACCTGAGTTCAAGTGGAGTCTCAGACATTTGACACTTACTAGCTGTATGTCACTGGGCAAGTCACTTAACCCTAATTGCCCCACCCCAAAAAAATCACTCTTATCTATATAATTAGTTCATAGCACAGTAATTACTAAAGATATTTTTAGTGGGAACCTAACAAATGGTTGTTGAATAAATGAACGTTTCATAAACACATTTATTTATTGAAAAGTAAAGTTTGATCCCCTATGAAAAGTATTCAAGACATAAGGACATATAAAAGAAAAATAACACAACCCCTCCATGAATAATTGCAAAAGAATAAAATCTAATTCAGTGTAATCTATCGCTATACCTGGGAAAGAACTATTTGCATGCTTGGGATTAAGAAAATAGAAAACCTCTTTTGACCACTAGCAAATAGTGAAGCATTTACTCTATATTTTCAAGACAAGTGATAAAACAGGAAGTACTGATTATCATCCAATGTAATCATTTTCATTGGTTTATTGCTCATTCATTTACTAAAGTGATTTGATTTGAAATCAAACAAAGCACATATGTCTTACATAAGAATTTATCAACTTTGACATTCTCACTACAGTGATTAAATGATGGCTTATTTCCAATTTATTCTTGAAAACATAAAAAAAAACCAAAAATAGTACAAAGACATGTTAAATTATGGTTGACGGGTATCACAAATCATACCCCTATAATTAACAATAACCTACTCCAAAACCATTGTTGAATACAGTACAACATCATCAATTTTAGAATATATAAGCTTATGCATAAGAAGCTGATTGATAAAATCTAGAGAATGTCAATTTATTTGAAAAACAATCTTATAATTTGACTAAAATAGCCTTAGAAAATTTAATTTCCTCTTTAAGTTTTTACAAAAAGAAAATTACAAAATGTTGACTTTTCAATAATAAGTATGATTGAGTTTAATGTTTTTTATAAGGTTTGATTTCTTTGAAATGCAACAATTTTTTAAAGTATTCTTTACAAGTTAAATCAAACTTGGTAAATATATATATTCTAAGTCTATTGTATTCTTCCCCTTTCCACTCCTAAATTATAATAAATTTCAAGTCTCGGTCAGCTAGGTGGTGCAGTGGATAGAGTACCAGCCCTGGATTCAGGAGGACCTGAGTTCAAATCTGACCTCAGACACTTAACACTTACAAGCTGTGTGACCCTGGGCAAGTCACTTAACCCCAATTGCCCCTACAAAAAAACCTCAAGTCTTCTTACATGAAAAAAAGTGTTTGAAAATAAGTGTTTTTATTTTTATGTTTTTTTGTGGGGCAATGGGGCAATGTGACTTGTCCAAGGTCACATAAGCTAGTAGGTGTCAAGTATGTGAGGACAGATTTGAACTCAGGTCCTCCTGAATCTAGGGCTGGTGCTTTATCCACTGTGCCACCTATTTGCCTCAACAAGTGTTTTTAAAGTGGATTTTTGGTTTATATAAAGATGCATTCAGACTCTAGGAAGGTAGAGCACTGGCCCTGGAATCAGGAGGACCTGAGTTCAAAACAGGCCTCAGACACTTGACACTTACTAGCTGTTTGACCCTGAGAAGGTCACTTAACCCCAATTGCCTCACCAAAAATAAAATAAATAAAATAAAATAAAATAAGAAAAAAATACTCTAGGAAGGGTAGCTAGGTGGTACAATTGTTAAAGTGCCAGGCACAAAATCAGGGATACTCCTCTTCCTGAATTCAAATATGACCTCAAATACTTAATAGCTATGTGACTCCAGGAAAGTCACTTAACCCAGTTTGCTTCTCATCTGTCAAATGAGTTGGAGAAGGAAATGACAAACCACTCCATTATCTTTGTCAAGAAAACTCAAAATGTGGTCACAAAGAGTCAAACACAACTGATTTAATTTGACTGAACAAGACATTTGGGACACCATAATAGTATTATCCACAAAATATTTGTGCATATATATTTACATACACATGTGGTCATGCATGGATATATGTATATATAGATTATGGTAATAGTAATTGCTAATGTTAATATAATATTATATATTGTGGATATAGATATAGATAATAAATGTGTATATATATATAGATATATAGATATCTCAGACATTTACATAGCACTATATTCTAGGCACTGTGCTATATGCTTCACAATTATAAATAATTTTCTCCTCACAATAACTCTGGGAGATAGGTGCTATTATTATCATCCCCATTTTACAGATGAGGAAACTGAGTTGAACAAAGGCTAAGTAACTTCCTCACAGTCATACAGCTGGCAAATATCTGGAGCTGGATTTGAACTGAGGTTTTCCTGATCCCAGGACTGTTACTATGCCACCTGGACATGCACACATATATTCATATGTAGCATGTGTATATACATGCATATGCACATGCATATGCAATAGAAATTCATATTCAAAATCCTTCATATTCCTAAAAATGAACAATGTAATATATAATTCTAATACTGACCTCTCATTATTAAATTAATGATGTATTCTCATTAAAGAATTTTAGCATCTTCACGGGGAGTTTTAAAGTCAATAGTTATACATGGGAACAAAATCTGAAACTAGTCCAGTCAAAACGTTCAGTTGCACCAATAGAGTGTTGCTGTTTGATTTTTGCTCAGCTTTAACTGTCCAGATAAAAAGGTTAGAGCTCTTAACAATGGAAGGCTAGAAATAGAAAGTTTGGAATCAAAGGGCAAATCTCCTTTGAGGGACTAAACCAAAACTTTGTTGAATTACCTCCACGGAATAAGTCAGGCAGATTCCAGCACGTGTAGGCCAGTAGGTAGCTGACACTGATATTATCCTTCCCTAACTCCAAAAATGCATTTTGGGGCATACTTTCTTTCTTTTTTTTTTTTTTTTTGCTTCAGTTTAGAATTTTATTTTCCGAATTACATGTAAAAACAAATTTTAAAATCAATGTTTTAAAACTTTGTGTTCCAACTTCTCTTCTTCCCTCCCTTCCAACTCCCCATGCCCAAGAACTCAAGCAATTCAGTATACATTTTACATGAATAGTCATGGAAAACATCTCCACATTAGCCAGGTTGTGAGAGAAAACAGATAAAAACAAAACTTGAGATTAAGGAACTATCAAAAAAATTATGCTTCTATCCATTTTCAGATACCATAAGTTCCTTCTCTGTAGAAGGATTGCAATTTTCATAAGTCCTTCAGAGGTATATTGGATCATTGCTTTGCTGAAAATAACCACGTCCTTCCCAGAAGATCATCAACTATTGCTGTTATTTTGTATACAGTACATTTCACTCTGCTTTAAGTTCATGTAGGTCTTTCCAGGTTTTCATAATAGCATCCTGTTCACTGTAACTTTTATATAGTACCTTAAACTTGACAAAGAATTTTCTTCACAATAGCCCAGCAAAGTAGGTACCATATTTTTTGCCATTATAATCAATCAGTATAATTGTTTCCCTCCATCCTATACCCTTACAATGATATTTACTCTTTTTTTATCTTCCTTTACCCTATTCTTCCTCAAAAGTGTTTTGTTTCTGACTGTCCTCTCCCCCACTGTGGAGGGAAAAGCTATAACCTACAGCCACTACTATTTCATACTTTAATGATTCCATGACCACGTTGATGTGGGCACCACCTCCAATTGGACACATCACAAATTATCCATTTCTCCTTATCCAGAATGATCCTTGTCCTGATTCTCACATATGGATCCTGCTGGATGCTTTCATTTAGATTTTCAATATTTAGCATGCTGTACATCTGTTATCCCTTGCACGGTTGACAGCAATTTGTGGTGGGGACTCTGGGCCTGAGCAACCAGTGATATTTGGTATGGGATGAGAGAGGAGTAACAGACACAAGGCAGGGAAGGGGAAAGGGCTAAATATATGGTGTCCCAAAGTCTTGAGGATGTTTTAAGCAATAACATCTTAAAGACATTTGGAACAACCCATATTAAGAATTTAAATCTTTGGGATGTTCTCAGATGATGTTCTCTCATGGTTTTAGCTGAAACAGTGCAAGCTCATGGGGATGGGAGAATAGATTGTGACTTAATACTGTGTTTGTTTTTTTTAACCAGGGGTTCCATTTTTTAGGTAAAAAATATATAATTGCATTTCAATGTAATTTACTTCTTTTGAAAATGTAGTATTTTATTTTATGAATCAAAAAACATTATTCTAAGCTTCACCAGACTGCCAAAGGGGGTCTGTGGCACAGGGCAAACATGAAAACACACACAAACACACACACACAGAAAGACTGTCATAGAGAGCTAAGAATCTCTAGGTTAACGTGTAATAAATATGCTGTGATAAAAAAACTAGGTGTTTTAGCCTATGCATGCACAATGGATTCTTATCTATTTTTTGCTGAAGCTATGTTGGTTTAAGGTAAGTATTTATTTAAAGATGAGTTATTTTATATTATTTCTTGTGACTACAGGGTCTTGACAAGATGAGAGGGGTCAGGAAATTAACATATATATACTACAGTCTACTTGTTTGCCACAGATATCTCTCTGTAGCTTGGGGTGTGGTGGGGGTGGTATCATACACAACTTTTATTCTTTGGATATTGTGATGTTCCAAAATTCACAACCATGAAATATCACCGGGAGAACATTTGCATTGAACAGATGGATTTTTTTTCTGGGGAGCAGCCTGGCATGATTAAAAGTATTGCACAATTTTCCAGATGCAATCCAGCCCACTTGCTTCCTTTTATTCAATTATTGACCTAACTCATTGTTCATCTACAGTGCCTGCCAGAACAATCCATATCTATAACTAGAGATATATAGGTATATCTATCTATTATCTCTCTATCAATCATATCTCTATCCAAACATATATGCATACACACACATAGACATATGCATGTACAGATAAGTATATGTTATAACATACATATAAATATTTTGTATGCAGTTTATATATATATTCAACAATTTTTGAATACGTGTACATGTGTGTACACATTGTAGCTGTACATTGTGTATATATGTATAAGTAGAGGACACGTCTATGATTTCATTGGTCTAAGGAGCTCATGGATGAGGGAACTCCCTTCCACAAGGTTGACTGCTACTTCTGCATCTTTACTATGAGACAATTATCCTAAATCAGGAGAGTTTAGGAGATAGATGGATTTGAAGTCAGGAAAACCTGGATTCTAGTACCACCTCTGACACAAATCGTTTGTGTGATCCTTGCAAAATAACTTAACCTCTTAATTCTTTAAGATGTTTTCTAAGACCACACATTGAAGAGAAGGTGCTAATCTACATTGATATAAAATTTCCTTATGCAGAACTTCCATATACCAATGAAATCAAAGGTCCAATTCCTAAAAAGTGTATTAATGTATTACTGCTTATACAACTACAATGTCAGAACAATAGGGCATCCCCCCAGTAAGTTTTAGGCTCATCTTTTTGAGTAAATCTAAATGTCACTGAGGAAACCCTAAATAGTTTGCAGCCTGATGAAATCCAAACAATAATACATTTAAATAAGAAGACCGTGCCATTTAAAGAGAAGCTGTATTACCCCTCCCCCCCCAAATCTGGATCTTATGCAGAACATCTTATGTGTAGGTGGCAAATATTTTTGACTATCATATCTCTTCTTTCTTTGCCACCTTCTTGTTTTTCTTCTTGACCTTCATTGTACTCTGTTTCCCTCTTCTTTTCTGTCTTCTCTCTTCTTCTAAGGTTCTATTTATCACAATGGTCACCATGGCCAAGGGGAAAAATAAACAACGGAGGCTTCTGTCCATGGGAACTCCTTTAGTTTTGTATCTGTTTCATTTGCCCTTAGTTTTCTCAACTTTTGTTGGTGCTGCCAGATTTTCTGTCAGCACTAGAGCCCCCTTCTGTTTGATGTGTCAAATAATCCTCATCTTTTTATGCCAGCTTGGCTTTGTCCTAGCGGGTGCCATTCACTCATGGCTGAAGCCCGTTTGCTCTTTAATATCTCACTAAGTTAAGTACACAGAGACACATGATTTCAAATAAAAATCTTTATAATTTAGTGTAAATAGAACTGTATTTCTAATGAGAGAGGAAATTTGGGTTTTAATCTGGATCAGCAGCTTACTGCCAATGTGACTTTATACAAGCCACAATATCTGGGAGATGTTTTGTTATCTATATAATAAAGAAGTAGGAATTAATGATCTCTAAGATCCCTTCCAGTTCTATCCAAACCTATCAGTTGTACGTGATTCTTCATGACCCCATTTGGGGTCTTCCTGTCAAAGGTACTGCAGTGATTTTCCATTTCCTTCTCTAGCTCATTCTACAGATGAGGAAATAGGCAAACCAGGTTAAGTACCCAGGTTCACATAGCTACTAAGTATTCAAATCCAGACTTGAACTCGGGAAGATAAATCTTCCTGAATCCAGGGCCATTGCTCTAACCATTGTGACACCTAGCTCCCCTCAAACTACAGTATGATGATTACTGTCTTAATGTTACTTCTGGGCCCTGTTCCCTACATATATCAGTCATTTTGTTTCAAGACATTTGGACTGCCAAGATATATCCTCTGAAACTAACCTATTATTGTCCAGTATCAAGATATATCCTTATTATGGGCATTTTCTCTTTGAATTTCCTCTTTATTTTGCCCAGAATTAGATAACATTTTTCAACTCTAAGTAACTTTATCAAGGAACACTTTATTTCATAATAATATTTGCACATGTCCAATTTATCTCCTAGATTTAGTGATATGAAACAATGCCAGTATTTCTCCTTTCTCTAAAACTACATCATCCAGCCCTTAAAAAATTCAATTTGATTTACATGTCTAAATATTTGTTATCTCAAAAATTGTTGGTTGCTAGAAATATTAAAATCATTTTTTCTTTTTCTAATCCCCTCTCTTATACCATCAGCTACTCATTCTCAATTAGTTCCTTCCCCTTGGCATGCCGATCACACCAATGCTTGAGTATCTGACACCAGACTTAGATTTCAGAAAATACATTATCTATTTCATGCAATTCATTTCTAGGTTCTGGAAGTACATTTCATGGAATGAATATTCATTTGCATCATAATTTGATAGATTTACCTGTGGAACTTGGGTTACAAATTATACATCTTTAAAATTCAATTTCCTCCACTATGACATGAAGTTGTTGGATGAGATGATTTCCAAGGTCCCTCCCATCTCTATGTCTCTATTTGTATTGATGTTCCTCACCAAGCCAGATTATTTTATCTCCTAAAAAGTCCAGGCAGACTTGCCTAGGAAACCATAGTGGAGGGCCTTAAATGACAGGAGTCAACTGGGCACATGGAGAAAGGAAATTACTGACAAGTTGATAGGAAACTTGGAAATGAGAGTAACAGAAGCAACCATTTGCTTAACCACAGTCTTACCTAAGATAGGATGTGGGGATTTCAAAGATTTATGTAGCTGATCAATATCTGGTTCTCTTTCATTCTGAAGATTGCTTAAGGAAAATTAGTATTTTCAATATCTTGAAAGAATTGGCATGTTTTTGTATTTGTTTGTTTGAATCAGTGATGCAAGCTTAGTGGTGTTCAACAGAAATTTCACATTTTTTCCAACTCAAGGCAAATCTGTTGTCCATTTGTAATGGCCAATAATTGTTGAAATACTTTCTTTTGCCTAAATGTAAGTGAAAAAATGAATAGTTTCATTACAATGAAGTAATTTCAACCAGCCATTTTTCTTCTAATTTATGTAGGTATCTTCCATTGTGATTTTATATTCTTTGAAGTCAAAGACTGACCTCAGACTCAGCTTCTAAATTTCTGAATCTCTTCCATCACAGCAAATTTAGGAGAAGTTTTTATTTTAAATTGTGTTACAACATATCAAAATGTAGTTATGTTATGAAAAATAGAGGATGCAGCAGATGCTTGACATTTTTTATTTTATCTTGTGAGTTTTATGCATTATAAATTTTAAACCTGGCCCACAAATTATGGTTAGGATATACTTACAGTTCACTCGCTTCTGCAGAATTTCCTTCTTCCTTTTCTGAATGTTAAATGTGATGTTTTTGCACAATTCACATTGTCGAGTTCCTGAACTCTCTTGAAATGCTTATATTATAAATAATGTCCTTGATATAAAAAATTGTATAGATTTCTAGGCTAGAAAACACTCTGAAAAATACCCTTACATTGCTGTCATACATATAAATTCATTAGATTTTGTTTTCATGAAGCTGTACAGAAAATGGATTATAGGTATTTTATCCTTCCCTATAAAACTTGCACTCAGTATAAAAAAACAGCTAGAAACCCATAAAAATCACAAAATTTTAGTATTTAAGTGACTTTAAAAACTATCTAGCTCAGCCCTTATATAATACATAAATCCCAGGTAGAACATCATTAACACATAGTCATCTAAGCCTCTTCTTTAAGACCTCTAGTGATGAGAAAAAAAACAATTTGCTAAAGTAACTTCCCAGTACCATGCATGAAAGAGGGATGAATGTTATATTTGACTTTGAACAATTTACTTTGCTTCTCTGGGCCTCAGTTTCCTAATTTTGCTTTCCTGTTCTAATCCCCAACTTGTTACTGTTCTCCTTCCTTCTCCTTGATTTTTTACATATATAATCATCTGTTTAAATTCTGTATCCATTCCCCAGTAGAATGAAAGCCACTTGAGGGTAGAGAGCATTCAATTTTCTCTTTTAATCTCTAGTGTCTTTTCACGCAGTAAATATTGAATAAATGCTTGCTACATTGGATCTATTGAATAAGGGAACTGGGTTAGATTACCTCAAAGTCCCTTACAGTCCCATATCTGTAAATTAATTGTGAACAAGTATAATTTATATTGAGACAAAATTTATCTCTTTATAACTACTAGCCATTACCTAGAGTTAAGAAAACCAATCTGTTTTCTCTCTTCTATAACAACCCATCAAATATATGAAGAGAGTTACTGTTTCCCATCATCCCAACCCCAATTCTTTGTTCCCTAATCAAAATATACCTAGGTTATTCACCTGATCTGTGGTCTGATTCTTGTAACCATCCTGAATATCTAGTAAATATTTCCCAAAATTGAACCATTGTTTTGTACTGCAGCATAGAGCAATTAAAGATTTTGTGGAAATTTGCTGCTGCAAGTGGACATAGTTAATTCCCCTACATTGCCATGGCTTTTCATTATGAAAATATTGCACAAAATAACATAAACTATCTTCTCCCTGATTAACAAGGGATACATTTGTCACTTTCTGAAATAATTTTTCTTCAGAAAATTCTTGAGTCTTTCCCTAATTATACCAATTATACCAAATGTGCTTAGGTCTTTTCTTTTTTTTTTCTTGGGGGGGGCACATATGTCTTTTCTAGACATGAAAGTTCTGAACATCATGTCTAGAATGAACCTATGAACAATGTCTACTCAGATCAAGAACCATAACTTAAAATCAACCAATCAACCCAGTTGTTTTTTGGTTGTTTTTTTTTTGTTGTTGTTTGTTATTTTTGTTTGGTTTTTTTATGGTGAGATTGTACCAGTCATGCTGCCATATATATAGACTGTGCTGATTGGCTCAACTCTTCTTTTTGGTGAGAATTTTTCTCAGAATTGTTCTACATACTTTTAGCCTACTTCAATAATTCTAATTTCTTATTCTTTTATTACATATTGCTAAATACCATAAAACTCTCTTTAAATAATCCTTATTCAATTATAACCCAAATAGAACTAATATTGTATTATGGGGAAAAGTACACACATACACAAATTATATTAAACAATATAAAGGTATTCTTTCAACATGCTTAATGTAAAAAAGTATGGCTTAGTGGAATAAGCTCCAGAATTGGAGCAGAAGACCTTGGTAGACCTGGTGAAATATAATGGATAGAATGTAGGACTCAGAGTCAAGAAATTTGGGTTCAAATCCCACCAAATTACATCTCTGAAACTATATGTGTGACCATGGACATGTCACTTAAACTCTCTAACTCAATTTCTGCATCTGTAAAATTAGAACACTAATGCCTATAATCCCTTCGTCAGAGAATTGTTGACATTTTCAAGTGCTATTTGAAACAGCTAATATTATTTAACTCCCAGGGCCTTGGTTTCCTCATTTGTACAATAAAGAAGTTGAACTAGATATTCTTTATGGTACCTTCCAGTTCAAAATTCTATGATCAAAATAAATAGCCATATATTATACAAAGTATCACAATCACTTTCACATATGGGAATATTATCTTCTAAATTACATATTCAAAGGCATCAACTGTGTCTGTGGTAGCATAAGGAAAACCTTTTGATATCCACTTATGTACTCTATTCTCTACATAATGCTGGTTCTTATTTTATTTTATGTGACTTGTGTTAATAGACTCCCTAAGTAGAAATAAAAAGATGCATTGTTATTGTATCTTTGGTTGATATGCAAATCAATGACTATGCCATAGCTTCCCTAGCTTCTTTTTTATCTGAGACAAGGGGAAATCATAACAGGAGGGGCTTTCTGAATTCAAGAAAATTTAGATTTCACAGGCCCCCTGACAAGTTAAATATATCTTCTCCATTAGAAAAAATGTTCTTGAAACCATTCAGAAGATGTCAACAAATTATATAGCCTCTAATTGATGAGGTTTCTTATGAAATTACAATTTTTAAAACTTTTATTTGTTGAAATTCTTCCACTAAAATCCTAGTCTGACCACATCTGGGCCTCAACTGACCTTAGATTTCTTAAAAGTTTTGTCAGTGCATCACAGACTTTGGCAGGTCCCATCAAGCTGGAAAATCTCTGATTAGTTTTACCAGTGGACTATACATATTTGTATTCCTAGGACCAGTCTAAGTGTTTGGATATGGAAAGCTTTCCTTACCAAATATTTAGGCACCAGGTGATGAAAAAGCTATGAGAGGAGGCTACAAAAACTTTGGAATCCATCTACTAAGTCATAGATCTGGATCCATGGAGTAGTTCCCATATACATGAAGTCACAGGACTTTTGAAGTGTTGTATTTTTAATAAGTACATACAATAATAATTAATAATATAATAAATACCTAAAATGATAAAGGATATCATTAAGGGAACAGAACCAGAAAAGAATATTGGTTATTCATGTGATAAGTGTAGGAAAACCAAAATAATGCAGGGCAAACAATGAAATGTAACTAGATCTAGAAGGCCCCTAGCATGTTGGATAGATGAAAACTTGGATAAGAATAGAGCAAGAAGACATTGAACAAATTTCTGTTTGCACTGATGTAAGAGTACATGTATCCTCTATATACCAGGCCATTATATCTTTCAACTTCATATATATATATATATATATATATAACTTATAATTAGTTTAACAACTTAACCTTAACCACTAAAATACTTTACTAGTGTACTATAATACACGATAGGTGTTAAGCTGGCTAAAATAATTATAGACATACTACCAGAAGCAGTTTGATGGCATACTGGATGGAATATAGCACCTAAATAAGGTCAAGGATCAGCTGGCAAATGTACGATTTGTGCTTCCTATCAAAAGTGTCATAAAAAAAATGTAAATGATACATTAAGGGAGATACCAGCAGAAAACAGAACCATATGGGAATTTTTTTACAGAGACTTACTACTAAGGGAGAAGGTAATTGGAAAGAACCTAAAGAAAAATTCAGCAGCAACAGATAGTGGATAGAAAACTCAGGGCTAGCGGTTGATTCTAAGGGAAATAAATATATTTAGCCTGCTTAAGTTAATGGAACCTTAATTAAATTGAAGGAAAATCTGAGTGTCTTGGCATAAATGACACTGATTACTGTCAGAAATCTATTTGAAATTGACAGGCAGTATTCAACCACAGAGATAATTTCTTTCTTAGGTGGCCAAAGAGAGAGAGGGCAACTCCAACAGGCCTGGTGGTAAAATCCAGATAGGAACGGAAAGAATAACAGACCCAAAGATATCTGTAAAGACAACTAACACAAGTCAAAAATAGAAAATAGAATCTTAATATTTTGTATATTTAATTTTATTAGGTATTTATTTGTCAGTCTTTACATAAACTAATACTATGAATAGGAAGTATTCTATGTCACAGGACCATAACTTCTTATGGTATGCAAACAACCGCAGAAGCAAGCAGAATAAAACTAGTGTGTTCCACTTCCGCCAATAAGTCAAATACTTGGAGATGTTAGTTTTTTTAACTTCTCAATTTTTTAGGGGGCTTTTGTGGGGCATTTCAGACCTGTAATTCCATGTGTAATGGTCTAATTACCTGCCTAGTTGAAAATTTCCTGTGCCATGAAGATCAGTAACTGGTTTGCAACTTATAGTGTTAGCAGAATTTCTGGGGGCCCTGAGAGGTTAAGGGGTAAGTGAATCATCCATAGTCATAAAATTAGTGTGGGCACAGGTAAGGTACCAATCCAGGACTTTCTGTTTCCAAGACTAGTAGTCTATATACCGTGCCATTATATCTCTCAACTTCTATAACACAAATTATTTATAAATAGTTTAATATTAAGCATTAAAATATATTACTAATGGATTGTAATACAGGCTGTGATCTGGATCCATAGAGTAGTTCCCATATACATGAAGTCACAGGACTTTTGAAGTGTTGTATTTTTAATAAGTACATACAATAATAATTAATAATATAATAAGTACATATAATGATAATGGGTATCATTAAGGAAACAATCAGAAAAGAATATTGGTTATTCATGTGATGAGTGTAGGACAGCCAAAATAATGCAGTGCAAACAATGAAATGTAAATAGATCTGGAAGGCCCCTAGTACATTGGATAGATGAAAACTTGGATAAGAACAGAACAAGAAGACATTAACCAAATTTCTGTTTGCACTGATGGAGTGTTAAGTTAGCTATAATTAATTGCAGATATACTACCAGAAGAAGCTGGATGGCACAGTGAATAGAATATAGGACCTAAAATCAGGAAGACATGAGTTCAAATTCAGCCTCAGCCACTCACTAGCTGTGTAACTCTAGGCAAACAACTTACCCTCTGTTTCAGTTTCCTTATTTGTAAAATGACATAATTGTAGCACCTACTTCCCAGGGTGTTTGGAAGGATAAAATGAGAATATTTGTAAAGAACTTTGTAAATTACTTTACAAATCTTAAAGTGATATATAAATGGGAGCTTTTATCATTATTGCCAATAAATTCTCATCTAAGAAAGAATGGTTGGTCATGTAGCAAGAAGAGGCAGATTAAAAAAAAAATCACTGGTCCCATATTGTTGTTCACTTGTTTCAGTGGTGATTGATTCTTCATGACCCCATTTGAGATTTTCTTGACAAAAAGCCTAGAATGGTTTGTCTTTTTTTCTCCAAATAATTTTGTACATAAGGAAACTGAGGCAAACAGAGTTAAGTTACTTGCCCGTGATCACACAGGTACTAAGTGTCTGAGGCTGTATTTAAACTCATGAAGAGCCATCTTTCTGACTCTAGGTCCAGCACTCTATCCACTGGGGCACCTTGCTGCCTCCAAGATACTAAAAGGAATATGAAGCTTTCGGTTCATTGGGTGAATCTTCTATAAATTACTTATAGGAAGACATGATCAAAGATCAAAACAGGATGAGAAAATATAGAAAGTTTTCATTTATGCCAATGAAATTGTCTTCTGTTGTGATCATTGAAATAATAATCTCAATTGTATTATAGGTATTGTTAAAAGCTATAAGATAGATGATGAACTTGTAGCTAAGGACATGTCTATCAAGTAAACCAAAGAAATAAATCCTACAAATTAAATCTCAAAAAAAGCGGCAAGGTGCTATTTTGAGCACTTCAGTCTGGATTAGCCAACTGAACTGGAAGTGAACATCTTAGTTAATACCGAGCATAAAGTAATCTCTGCTTTGATATTTTAGTCATCAATTCTCTTTTTGTTAAAAACTTTCTGTTATATTATGAGTTTAAGTCTATCATTAGTAAGTAATAAGTTTGAGTCAGAATTACCCCGAATCCATCTCTACTAAGATTTCAGGTTACTAAGCCTCTCACACCTACATAGCATATTATAAATTCTAGTATCTAGACACAAATAAACCCACTACAACTTAACTACACTATTATGTTGGCAATGAGTCATCTTACAGAGTCCTTCCCCCTGAATAATTAGGAAATGCTTAGCTATCACTGGATAACTGCGTTGATGAGCTTTTCATATATCATCTATTCTATTTTAATATATTTGAGGAGGACAATAATATATAGGATTTCTGACAAGTCAATAATATTTGTTAAATGAAAAAATATTTATTAAGCACTTTACTCTGTACAGGTACTATGCTAAGCTCTGGAAATAAAAAAAAACATGAAAATAAGGAAGTCTCTGTCCTCATAAAATCTGTATTTTAATAAATAGCTGTAGATAACACATATAATGAAGTTGTGTCCAGAGAAAGATGCTTTAGTTTGTGAAGTCAATGGGATGGTGAATGGAAAAATACAGCAGTCTACTGACACATGCTTTATAGAAGGAACGGTTGTGTTGATTTCATTATGGTTCACCCCACTAAGAATCCATGCTTTTGATACCAGTAATGACAACTCTTCTGGTGTACTCACAGACTTGATTCAAGTGGGTTTGCACAAAAAGAGGAAAGTTCATCAAAGGTTATTGAGTAGTTCTTCAGTCTCTGTCCCCTCTAGAACCACTGAAAAATCACAATTTGGCTAATACAGATTATTATAAAACATTATGTACTACTTCTAAAGGCATTCTCAAAACACACACATACCATCTTTGACCTAATTACTCAAATATAAATAAAAATATGCCAGCAAACAGTTTGAGTTGTGATTCTGTCAATCAAAACACAATTTTAATTCAGTAATAATATAATCAATGGAAACCATCTGTTTATATCCATGTGGTAGTCAGTAATATCAGAATAAATTCTGGTCCTCTATGAAACATTTTAAGAAAGAGACCACTTAGGATTAACGGCCCTGGATTCAGGAGGATCTGAGTTCAAATTCCACCTCAGACACTTGACACTAGCTGTGTGAGCCTGGCCAAGTCACTTAACCCTCACTGTCCTAAAACAAAAAAAGAAAAGAAAAAAGAGAAAGAACCCACTTAACTTGTATAACAACAACATGCAGAAATCTCTAGGACCCCCCTTTTCAAGAACTCTCTTGAAATTCAATAGTTTCTTTTTTCTTTTTTTTTTTTTTTATAGTGAGGCAATAGGGGTTAAGTGACTTGCCCAGGGTCACACAGCTAGTAAGTGTTAAGTGTCTGAGGCCGGATTTGAACTCAGGTACTCCCGACTCCAGGGCCGGTGCTCTAACCACTGCGGAATCTAGCTGCCCCTGAAATTCAATAGTTTCTTGAACAGCATATTTGGTTATGGTTTGGACTTCTACCTAATGTGCATCATCATCATCATCAAAAACAACCTTTAAATATTGCTTTAAAGATTGCCCCAAATTTTGCTTATATGTTTCTTATTTGAGTCTCATCATAGCCTTGTCAAATTGGTATGTCCTCATAGGGCTTATTATCCTCAATTCATAGATGAGGAAGTTGTGGCTTAGAGATTTTAACTGACTTGCCCATAATCACTAAACTTGCACAGGTGTGCATTTATACGGTCTTTGCATCAAATAAAAAAAAAAATCTCTCTTTGTAACTTCTGTCCATTTTTCTGTCTGTGGCTAAGCAAAATAAGTGTAATTTAATGATATACATATACATCATATACATATACACACATACACATGTGTACATGCATGCATGTACATAAATACACATATTCAAAAGCCATATATGTATTGTATATGTATATATACAAATACATAGTTATACATACATATATGGTTTTAAAATATACGTGTATATATAGGTATGTGATATATTATATGTATTCATGCATGTGATCTATATGTATAAATACATACACACATACATATATAGTGATAACCCTTCAAGTATATGAAGATAGATATCCTATTCCCGGGTCTTAAGGTAAAGACAAAACATCTACAGCTACTCCAACCAGTCCTCCAAGGTCATGTTTTCTAATGGTTAGAGCACTGGATTTGGAGTGAGGAAATACTGAATTTGAACACATCTCTGTAAAACACGGACTACTTGTGTGACTCTGGGAAGTTATTTAACTGTTGAGTTTCCTCTTCTGAGAAATGGGTATTACAGTAACTGCTACCTCACAGGATTATTGTAAAAATAGAATGACTAGGGGCGGCTAGGTGGCGCAGTGGATAGAGCACCGGCCCTGGAGTCAGGAGTACCTGAGTTCAAATCCAGCCTCAGACACTTAAACTTACTAGCTGTGTGACCCTGAGCAAGTCACTTAATCCCAATTGCCTCACTAAAAAAAAAAAATCGAATGACTAGATATCTTGGCTTTGCAAACCTTAAAATGCTATGCAAAAGACAAGTGCCATTATTACTATCCAATCTCTAAATGATAGGGTCTCTAGTTCTGTCTTGATCATCCTCATATGGACATTTACTACAGTTTGTCAATATCCTTCCTAAAATACTGAGTCCAGAAATTAACATGATATTCCAGTTGGAGTTTGGCATGTTTAAGCCCATTTACATGGCACCAATACAACTGCTCTATTCTCTTAATACAATGAAAAATATTTGTTAGTCCAGGTGTTTGGCAGTACAGAGATAATAGAAGCAACTCATTCATTCTTTTCCCCAACCAAATATTTTGATATCATACAGATATAACCTTAGAATAGGACATTAACATAGGGCAACAAAAAAGTTAGGGAAGGCAAAGAACTGGTAATTCATATCAATTTTAGTAGGCCTATGCAAATAATTGCAAGAGAAATGCCTATTTAAAAATAAGTAAAGATTGCAGGAATATATATATATATATACACATACATACATACATACATATATAAACACAGTGGCAATTTCTATTCAAGACACAAGGGAGATTACAAATTCACGCCTGCATTTCCAATTTCCAGATGAATTAAAACACAACCTGGCAATAATTAGGTCAATCTAATTTTCTCAGTCTTAGGTTTAAAATCAGAGCATACCTTATGAAAGAGGGCTGAAAGGGGGATATTGAGCTGGTAAGAGGGGAAAGGTTCATCATTCACTTGATATCTATTTTGTTCTCTCTTTCTTAGAAGCAATAGATATAGGGGAGGGAAAGTACCTTTTAAGCAAGCTAGTCTAGCCTCACCCAGTGTGAGATTGGTCTCTGTAGGACTATATATTTTCCAGGAAATTAACTGCTTCCATTTGAAATGTCTGAAGGAAGGGCCCTTCACTATTATTTAACTTCATCACATGTATTTTTTCAGCTTCTGACATAAACCTAAGCTCCCAAAGGGCAGAGACTAGTTTTGACTCAGTTCTCTATTTCCCTTTTCACCTCCAACTTTTTTGTATATTGCTAAGCATATAGGTATTCTGTGAATGAAGGAAGGAAAGCACAAATAAGAAAGAATAAATCTTTATTTTCAGTAAGTTATAATTAGAAGATTTTCTCATTTTGTTCTTAAAGTATCTCTCCATACCCCCTAATCTGTCAAGTTAATTGTCCATTCTTTCCACAAGGAAACTAACTTTCTTTCTCAGTTTGGTCTTATTAAAGCAATACAATTCTATATTGACATATGTACACTATGTTGATGGAGTAAAACATCTCTCAACAAAATTATCCAGCTTATTTTCTTTTGAGTCTTTAAGTGGGACCTTTATTTTCCAATTTTTTTTTTAAAAAAAGGAAAATATTGTTGTTGTTAATGGTCAGTATGTTGGTCTTCCAGAACATTTTCCTCCTTTGGGTTTTAGCACTTTCTGAGAAGGGCAATAACACTTTTTAAAAGATAACATTGTAAGCTCACATAAAGTGAGCTCAGAGATGATAATGATTCTTCTTGATAAGATGATAACTTTTCCCTCTTGACTTTTAAAACCTTATTTCTCACACTCATTTTAATGTGTCATTTATACAACTGTTAAGCTTTCAGTTTGTTTGAACGTTCTTCCTATGGAGTCTCATGTCTGCCATCAATTTACAATTGTCACTCCTTGCCATACTACCTCCAGTTTGTTAATACTGGCATCTCCCTATTCCTGCCAGTGTTCTCCCTTAATTCCTAAATCTATAACTGTAGAAATTCAATCATAAGACTTTAGAGATGGAAGGAGGACCAACTAGTGATCACATATTTAGAGCTGAGAACCTTAGAGTACATAAAGTCCCACTCCTAAATTTATGGCTGAAGCAACAAAAGAATATATATGATGTGTATGTATAAGTGTGTACACAGATATAGCATACACATATGTGTATATATGTATATGTATGTATGTGTATATGTATGTATGTATATGTGTGCCTCATGAGCAAACATTTTAAGACAATACTCCATTGATTTCTGCAATTAAATATCCACATCTCTGAAAGTTGCGTTTCCTCCCTCAGTGCAGGGATAACTACTATAAATGAGAGTGTAAGCTCTCCTAGGAGTCTTCCTTGACAAAGATTTATATCTTGGGAAATTATTTGTATACATTGGGCAAACATAGGAATATGGGCTTTCCCTTAGGAGAAAGGCTAATGATAATACTGTTCCTAGGATAAGCCATCACACCTCATTTATGCTGGGTATGCATCTGGAGTGTATATAAAAATATAATGAAACTATTACATGCTTTTAAAACTACTTGCCACTCATTCCATCACCCTTCCTGATCTCAATTCCAGAAATTTTCAGCCTCTCATTATTTTGTGCTTTGGACATACTACTATCCTTGATTATGGAGACTTACCTGATTAGTTCAGGATAGACTATACAATTTTTCCCATGATTCATATTCTCTGCTGGCATGATTGTGGATGTGGGCAGATCTGACGCAAATGTCCCTTCACAGGCTATTACTTGGAGCCATCACTGATTACAACCTATTTTAGCTTCCTGGATCTATTTGTTCCATTATTGGAGGACCCCTTTTCATCTCTCATTTCAGATTATAGGCCATAGTCATAAAGATTCTCACTACTTTTGGTGGGATAGATGAGTACACTAACCTCTTATCTATAGAGTTTTTTTTTTAATGTATGAGGTATTTTATTTTTTCCATTACATGTAAAGATAGTTCTCAACTTTTGTTTATACATGCTTTACAATTTCAGATTTTTCTCCCTCCCTCCCCTATCTATAGAGTTTTAAGGACTGTGTTATGAAGAATTAATGTGCTACTTAGTACCCTTTGAAGTTAAAAAATAATCATTTCTCCTATGAAACTATAGTTGCAAAGTGGTAGAGTGTCAAGCCTGGAGTCAAGAAGACTCATTTTCTCAGGTTCAAATCTGGTCTCAGACACTTAGCTCTGTGATGCTGGGCAAGTCATATAACTCTGTTTGCTTCAGTTTCCTCACCTGTAAAATGAGGGGGAGAAGGAAATGACAAACCACTCCAGTATCTCTGCCAAGAAAACCCCAAATGGGGTCATGAACACTTGGACATGACTGAAACAACTGAAAAATAATAACGTTACTTATACATCTTAACAGCCGTGGCAAATCATTATTACTAACCAGTGTTTCTTTTCAGCAAATGACACTTAAATATTAGACAATGCTAGCACTATGAGAAACCAGATATTATCAAGGAGAATCTTATGGAATTAAAGCATAAAAGAGCATCTTTCCTCTTACTCCTTGCATTGCCAGTCAAAAGAGTATGATCTTGGTCTTTGCAGGTATTACCTAAAAAGGAGGAGATACATGATACTACACAATTCCACTGATGGTACCTTTCCCCAACTTTAGGTACAATAACTTCCTAGAAAAAAAACTTAAGGTGAAGCAAGCTGTAGAGTTCAGATTAAAATCAATCAGTCAGCAAACATTTATGAAGTACTTAACTATGAGCAAGGCACTGGGCTATAAGCTGTTTTAATGGAGACAGATTTCTTCCTTTCCTTGTTCCTAATCAAAGGAGTAAAAAGTTACTGCCAAATCAATTGTGCTAATGTGCTTGCACAGAATAGTAGGGAGGGGGTACATGTAGGTGGGGGAAGGGAATGTTTTCAAAGTAATATAACTATGACCTCTTTTGGGAAATGACAGCATCTAATTGCGAGATTGAGACAGTTGTCTCAAGCCCACTGAGCCCACACCAGGGTACCCTGGTCACAGCAACATCAGCTAGTAAAATGATGGGCCCTGACATGGCAGAATACCATTGTACAGTACTTTTCTCTTTGTCCCACCTTTCCTCCCTTTCCAGTCCCCCATTTCAAATAATAACTACACAGAGGCATTATGTGGGTATCTGGATATAGTTGTAGACTTGTGGCAGGTAGCTGAAACAGTGCATAGAGCTTAAAATCAGGAACACCTGAGTTAGAATCCAATTTCACATGCTTTCTAGCTATGTGACTCTGGCCAAATGACTTAATTTGTTTGCCTCAGTTTTTTTTAACTTTAAAATGGCGATAGTAATAGTAAGATTGAATCTCACAAGGTTATTGTGAGGATTAAATGAGATATTTGTAAAGCATTTATCACAGTGCCTGGCATATAGTAGAAATTTAATAAATGATTATTTCCTTCTTCCTCCCTCTCTCACTTTCTGAATTGAACACAATATTTAGTTTTTATTGGGGGAGTCAATAATACAAAAAGAAGACTTGGTTTGTTTACAAGAATAAAGATCATGGTAGAAATGCCTGTTCCATTCTATATAATTCCCACCCCCCCTTGGATCTTTTAAGGACAAAACTCATACATGTCAAAGACTGCCTATTTAAGTGAGCTCAAAAAAGAATACTGAAAAGTTTGAGTCTATGCATATGTTCATGATCCAAAGCAAAAAAAAGTCATAATTTCAAATCAATCTTCCTTTATAATTATTTATTTTATTTAAAAGAAAGGACTGCTCTGGACCAGGATAAAAAGAACACTAACTCTGGAATCAGAATATCTGAGTTCAAAGTTTGTCTCTAATACTACCTGACTGACCTTAGACAAGTAACTCTTTGAACCTCAGGTTTCTCTTCTAAAAAAATTGGGGAGGAAAAAATAGGGGACTAATTGTATCACAGGTCCTTTTCCAGCTATATATTTATGATCTTATGATCCTTCAAGCTCTGAAGTTCCACAGGTTTAAATTTGGTTTAAAACATATGACTAAGGAGGAGGAAGTTAACAACTATATATGAAGCTTCTTTAGGTCAGGTCTTTTCCTTTTGGATCTCAGAGTTCTCAACATTATTCTAAGCTTAGAGTAGACACTTTAGAGCAACAGAGATTAGGAAAGAAGAATGTAACAAGAGAAATCACAAAGACCTCTTTATGGATTTGAGGAGATAATGCAACCAAAGGTTGTCTCCTATCAAAATTGATGTCATCTTTCAAGATTTCAGAAGCCTAAGTAGATAGCGATAAAGAGGAGAGCAATGCTCAGTTTTCTTTATTTTTTTAACATTTAGCTGAAAATAAATCTGATCTACAGTTCTTTATGCAACTGTCAAACTATGACACAGACTCATATGGGGTTCTGAGCAATTATTACCCACATTTGTTTGTATGAAGTGCTTCCATTATTTATAATCATGCTAAATGTTAAATGGAATAATTCAAATCAAAGTAATTTGCACACAGTGAATGAAATTAAATCAAGGCCTGTCTAGCTTTTACTATTACTTGAAATACATTGCAGGATTAAGTGTTAGAATTATCTTTTCTAGAATATAAAGTTGCCTTCTTTTTTGGGCTGGGCTGGGAGAAGTGGTGTTGAAAGTCTCCATGGTCCATTGATAATACTCTGAAAGATCAATCGGCAAAGTAATTCTAGTTTTAGAACTTGAACCCAAGTCAACTATGTTATCAATTCTAGAAATAACTGGTTTTCTGATGAAAATAAATTTAGACATGTGAATTTTTGTTATATGCTTAATTTTAAATGGAAACAAGATCAAACTTGCCATTATGTTCTGAGTTTGTTGAGAGCAAGAGTAAGATTTTTGGTTTGTTTTTTGCCTTTCTTTGCATCCTTAGTGCTTAGCACAGTGCCAGGCATATCATAAGTACTTAATAAATATCATAGCTATCATGATTAGGTCTTTTGAGAATCTATCCTTCCTATCTCTACCCCTGGGTGAACCAATTCAACACTACACTAACCTCTCCTCTTAAATTCCTCAGCTACCCAGTGCTATAATGGATCACTTCTTGCCAAATTCTAACCCCAGATTACTACAGAAATCAGCCTTTTTTATTCTATTCACTTGCTACTGAATCAACCAGGGAAAACTCATGAAGTCATGTTGATAGGTTCCATTAAAAATTTAGGTTATCTAATCTCAACTTGGCCCTCACTACAGCAAGCAAACCTCTTCCCTAATTGATTTGCTCTCCCTGTCTCCTGGGAGATTGTTTCAAACTTTCTCATTTCCTCTCAAGCTTCCTCTGTCATTACTACTCCCCTTTCTTACAATCTGAGCTGCTTGAGGGAAGTTATTGCTTTTTCCATTCTAGGTCCAATGGGCATGCATAGCACCTGGCAGATACTCAGTCTTCTGAAAATATTTTGTGATATACCAATTAAT
The DNA here is from genome assembly GCF_019393635.1 of Dromiciops gliroides. Lineage (NCBI taxonomy): Eukaryota > Metazoa > Chordata > Mammalia > Microbiotheria > Microbiotheriidae > Dromiciops > Dromiciops gliroides. The sequence continues at coordinate 169,578,099 of NC_057863.1, forward strand.
TTGCCTAAAGAGAAGTCTATATTTTTTATTTTCTCCATAATATTATTATTAAAATCATAGTTACATAGAGCATCAATACGCTCCATTCTATTCTTCTTCCCCTATATTTTGACCAAGGAGAATTTCATACATGCTGTGATACAGAATCACTATCCCATATCAGTGAAACCACGCTATCTGCAAATCCAATCATATTTCAGGGAAATTGGTTCACATAATTAATCTGTTACAGGTTCTATACAAGCTGTCAGTTAGCCTACTTAAATGCCCTTAAATAACATTGCTCTCTTTTCCTTTTGGTAGTACTGAATACATTTCAATAGTGATTCCAAACTCAAAAGTTTATGAATATAAAATATAAGACACTGGTCATTCTGAGATTTGAGACCTGTCCTCCATCACAAGGTCACTCCCAGTCACACAGAAATCTCAGCTTTCTAGTTGGCTAGGTCTAAGAGTTGAAAATTCTTCAAACATTGCCATCAAAGCTAATTTGCTTCCCAAGGTACTCATGCATAGAAACCACAGAAAGAAGACATCCCCCATACTCTGCTTACTTGAATAGTAGATTAACTGCAGTACCAGAATGATGTCAATTTGTTTCAAAATATTGCAGCAGAGCTTTTGAATGGATGAGCAATTACTAACAGAGGGTGCAATTATAACTGAGGAGCAGGGAAAGCTTTGATACGGCTTCTTCTCTTACGTACAAGGAATAACAAGGAAATGCAGTGAAAGGAAATAATAATAAGACAGATGGGTTTGGCAGCACCTTGGCAGCTGTCAATAGGAAATATAGGTTAGTGCATTGCATTCCTTAAGAGATTTTCCTAGAAATTGAAGACTGACAATTGAAATCCTGTCAGAGGCCAACAAAATGTGTGCCCTATGCTGCTGACACAATATTCCACTGAATCAGAATGGATTTTAATTTCATATCCTAATTAACATTGAAAGACAGCAATTTCCAAAACATTTCCCTAGGAAACTCTGTGCAGTCTGCTATCTAAAATTGGCCATGAATATATGCATAAACTTAGTCACTTGCTCTATCCCTCCTTCTTCCACCACACATCCCTCACAGATCTGGTTGAATGAAATGTTCGTGAACTACTCTTTGCCGTTTGTCAGATTTCATTGGCTAAATTCTATAACTACATTTAGATCAGCATTTTCTAAAGCCAGCTGCTTTTATATTTTTAGGTGGAAAAATTTATTTTGGAAGAAATAGCTGCAAGAAAATGACGTTTTACATGAAGCTACCACTATCTCATGCAAACATATAAACATGAATACCATTTGGGTAGAATTAATCATTGGTATATTATACTAGCTCCAATTCTCAAAAATCTGGAAAGCTCCCACACACATATCTTAGAGATAAAGAACAAAGACATTAAAATACTTTGTAATAAGTAGGCCATTAGCTCTCTATCATTTTTTGCTATAATTACTTGTTACTTCATAATCTTGCCTTTATGCTTTGATTTTTAATATGCCTCTATATTTCTCTTTAGGTATATTTACTGTTTATAGTATTTATTGAAAATAATCTGAGTCATTGTTGATTCCTAAGAAGATATTTAACTACTGCAAATAGATATTATAATGGTTGCTTTCCTCAAACTTGTCCTGAGGGTATTTATCACTTGTTTGTTTTATAGTCTACATTTCTTTATCTGTTTATATTTCAATTTGGAAAAAAAAGGGTCTATGTAAAAAAAAATTAATGGATCTATTTTGTAAAACAATTTCTGAAACTCTCTTGCATTTAAATTTTATGGCCACGACTTTATGATTATGTTTACAAGTTGCCAAATAAATTTCCACTAGATATCTCCTTTACTTTTTTCCCTTCCCTCCTCACCCCATCTATATTAAATTTCCATTTTTCATTTGAAAGAGGATATGAAAACTAGATTTGAATTGATAAAAATAGGAGATATATATTTTCCCCTTCAAGTAAGATCCAATATAATATTAACACACATACATACACACACACACACCTGCATCAGTTCCTCAGTTCCAGCCTACTTTGGTAGATTCATTATGTGCTTTCAACATTTTGGATGCTTTGACACTAAGAGCAGCAGAGTATAATCCTTTGGAAAGCTGGGTTCAAAAGGAGATTTTTGTAATTAAGGAAAGAGTGGCAGGTATGCACTTTGGCATAACCCTATGTACAGCATAGGCACCCAGTGTGGTACTTAATGGTTAGCCAGAAAGCTGAATTGAACTCTCAGGATAGGTATGATGTGATGTTCCAGGATACAGATGTATCTAACTATTCTTTGGAGGGGAAGGATATCATCTCATGTTCTAGTATAGGATCCTATTACATGAAAAATAATCCAGCTGTGACATTCATTAGCAGTATCTTCAGAATTATGATTTTAATGAATATTGCCATACAAGGTACTCCATCTCCAAACAGAGTAGTGAAAGGCTTTCTAAATGAGAGACCTAGCAAAGGAAATTGAAATCATATGGGACCAGGATGATATACGTATCATCTCCACCACCCTGCCTGCTACTGGAATTATTCCAAGAATTCTTTCAGTAAAGAGAAGACAAACATATGGCTTAACTTTTTTAGCTACAAAAAACAAACACCTTATCAACTTAATAAATAAAAATAAATGTACCATTGTCACAAATTCTAATGCATATTTACTATAAGCACTGGGTTTCTCTTGTGGAAACAGGAAGACAAGGAGAAGTAGATGGTGACAATAGTAAATAAGAGTAAGGTCAATGAATATTATCGAGGCCAAATAAAATTTTTGTGGCCAGGCATAATGGTTTTAAAAAATGTTCACAAAGGGGCAGCTAGGTGGCGCAGTGGATAGAGCATTGGCCCTGGATTCAGGAGGACCTGAGTTCAAATCTGTCCTCAGACACTTGACACTTACTAGTTATGTGACCCTGGGCAAGTCACTTAACCCTCATTTCCCCATTCCCCTGCAAAAAACAAAACAAAACAAAATAAACAAAAAACAAAAAACAAAACCCTCTCATAGAAGAATTCAGCCAGAAATAGGAAAAAACTCAATATGTTTGTCCTGAACCATTTCAATACCAGGTTGGTTGCTTCTCCTTATCTCTCATTCCAATATGGACAGGTCTATGCCCATGTGTATTATTCCTTTATTCTTCTTGGTATGGAGTCTTGGACTGAATTACTTATTTTGAAAATGTAATATTTTATTCTTATTATATGACTTCACTTTTTTCTTTACAATAAAAAAAAGTCATTTTGAAAAATGCTATTTAATACTGGTCTTTGCACTAAGAGGGGTTCATAAGTATAAGATCTATTGCTTTATATGTGTAAAATGATTACTATATGATGAAATGTTTGTTTTCCTATAGGAATGAATAAGACCTACAAAATTTACTAGATTTAATAATCATAGCTCTTTATATACCACATTTTCTTATAAGAACATAAAAGATCAAATTCAAAGTCACAGAATAGCAAATAATAGTATTCAAATTCAAATGGTCTTAAATATTAGAATACATGAGTGATTTGGCTGTCTCATCTGGGAAAAGTTCATTTTTAAATATTATATGTCTATTCATGAATAAAGCTACTTTTAGGGGAAGCTAGGTGGCCTAGTGGATAAAGCTCCAGCCTTGGATTCAGGAGGTCTGAATTCAAATCTAGCCTCAGACACTTGATACTAGTTGAGTGACCCTGGACAAGTCACTTAAATCTCATCTTTCTGCAAAAAAAAGTAAATTAAGCTACTTTTATAAATTTATACCCATGCAGACACATGTAACAGTGCTTTAAATACATTTTAATTGCACTGTTTTAAGAATGAAAAAATTTTGCCATCTTTGAGCCAAATCACAAAATATTTTTCAAATCAAACTAAATTAGATAATAAGTAAATAATTCACCTTTGAAATCTTTTACTATTTCTATAAGTATATTCTATAGAACTTCCTTAATATAATTTATTTTACTATTTCCAACCAATTTCTGTCATTTCCTTGCACCACCAAGGTCATTTAAAAGAAGAATTAGGGAGTTTAAGAGTTTTCACAGAGTAATTTAAAAAAAATTAATACTTCAGTCTCCATCAATACAATAGTTATATGGATGACATTAATATCTAGGGAAAGAATAAAAGAATGGTACCTGTCATAATCTGCTTCTTTTCCTCTCAGTCTTACTTGATATCCATTGCCTTTTGCAGTTCCCTTTGCAAAACAAGAGCCATGTGATAGTAGCACATTGAAAAGGAAACTAGAGAAATCTCATCTTGAAGATAATCATCTTTAATATCATTTGTGTCTATACCACAGAGATAGAGAACTTAGCTAAAGTGAATATACTATACACGTATACCATTTTTATAATATTGGAAGCATATGATAATATTCTCTAAATAGTTTTTATTTACTGTGTAGACTTATAATTCAAAGGGTAGTAGGTGGCACATTTGTGGGACTGGAGTCAGGAAGACTCATCTTCTTGAGTCGAAATCTGGCCTCAGGCACTTCCTTGCTGTGTGACCCTGGTAAAGTCATTTAATCTTCTTTGCCTCAGTTTCCTCATCTATAAAATGATCTGAAGAAGGAACTGGCAAACCAACCTCAAATGTGGTGAAGATTTGGACACAAGTGAAAAACAACAAAATAATAGAATATATAATACTGTGCTGATGCCATAGGCATTCTATTATTTCTGGGTTGATATTTTATTTCTGGCATTAAACCTTTTGGATTATATATATATATATATATATATATATATATACACATATATATATATATAGAGAGAGAGAGAGATTTGATATATATATTTGACACTTTTGAGCCATATATATGCCTCAAAAGTGTCAACTATATAATTACATGCCAAAATAAATACCTGCTTCAAAAATTCTGAGGTACCATGGTAGCCAAAGTCTGACTGTTTTTTTTAGCAGCTTTCTTTATGGTGGCAAAGAATTGGAAATTTAGGGAATGTCCATCAATTGGTGAATGGTTGAACAAGTTGTGCTATGTGAATGTAATGGAATACTATTGTGCTGTAAGAAATGATGAGCAAGCAGATTTCAGAAAAACCTGGAAAGAGAAGTGGACTGATGCTGAGTGAGTTGAGCAGAACATTGTACACTATAACGACAACATTGCCTGATGATCAACTGTGATAGACTTAGCTCTTCTCAGCAATACATTTATCCAAGACAATTCCAAGGAACACATGATGGAAAATGTTCTCTACATTCAGAAAAAAAGAGCTGTGGATTCTTAATGCAGATTGAACCATACTGTTTCTACTTTTTTTGAAGGTTTTTACTTTATGTCCTGATTCTTCTTTCACAATATGACTAATGCAGAAATATGTTTAAAGTGATTGAACATATATAATCTATATAAGATTGCTTTTTGTCTTCAGGAGGGGGAAAGGAAGGGAGGGAAAAAAATTGGAACTAAAAATCATATGAAAACAAATGTTGAAAACTATTTTTACATGTAACTGGAAAATAATAAAATACTTTGATGATTAACTAAAACAAATATATAGGGCTGGAAAAGTAGATGGGTTGGTCATGTGGTGAGTGTGTATCTGTGTGTGTGAGAGAGAGGGTTATAGATAAATACGTTAGTATCACCTGGGTAGTTTGGAAGATCCACTACAAATAATTTAAATAGTATCAATAAGAATGGTGGTAGATAGGTAGCCCAGTGGATAGAGTGCTGGACCTGGAGCCAAGAACACTAATACTCCTAATTTCAAATCTGGTCTCAAACACTTACTACTGGTGTGACCTTGGGCAAGTTACTGTTTGCCTCAATTTGCCTAGTTTGCCCCTGTATTCCTTAATTCATTTATAAAATGAACTGGAGAAATAAATGGCAAACCACTACAGTATTTCTGCAAAAAAAAAAAAATACCCCAAATGGGGGAATGAAGAGTCAGAAATTACTGAAAAAAAGACTAAATAACAGCATGGACAAGAATCTTCACCATCAAAGAGCTCTAGAGTTGGAGAACCTGACTTAAGTTCTTTCTCCTGTGCTTATTCTTTGTGTAGCCTTGGGCAAATCACTTAATCTTCATCAAATTAACCATGAGCAAAATGAGAGAATTGTACTAGATATTCTCTGAAACTTGGTCTCTAGACCTGTTTTTGAAGGAGACATAGATGAGTGGTGACCTGCACTAGAGGAATGAGTGATGAGCTCTCATCTGTGAGATCACAGAGCCACAAAGTAAATACATAAGAGTTGAATAATCAACATCCACAAACACCCTTGTGACAAATAATCAAGAAGACTGCATACTACAGAAGTAATAAACTCTGAATGCCAATCAAAACATACTTTTAAAAATATTTTTTATTGTTTTAATTTGTTTGTGTTTTCAGGGGAGGTAGGTGTCATAGTGGGTAGAGCTCTGGGTCTGGAGTCAGTAGGACCTGACTTCAAATCTGACTTCAGACACTTAGCACTGAATAGCTATGTATTCACTTAACCCCAACTGCCTTGCCAAAGAAAAAGTTTGCGTTTTCTTTTGCAACAAAGCTAATATGGAAATGTTTTGCATGACCTCACATGTATAATTGAAATCAAATTGCCTTCTCAAAGAGTGGGGAGGGGTGGGTGAAAATTAAAAATTTTTTTTTTAAAATTAAAAATTTACATATGTAATTGTGAAATATTTAATAAAATAAACAAAGATAATTTAAAAGACTGCATTCTAGAAATTAATGTTTCTATTTTGCAGGAAAATAAAACCATCTGCATAAAAATAAAATCATTGATTACTTCAAATATACTATCCACAAACATCTAAAATCCCACATACACTCCAGAATGTATAGGTAAAACTTCAGTGTTGATAAACATTGAAAAAAAATCACAAACACTAAGGCAGATGCATGGGCTTACTGACAAAGAACATTCACAGACTTTTCACTGCTCTCTCCAATTATCATGCCAACACACAGGGAAAAAAATTATAAATACAGTTGTCATAAGTTAAATTGCAAGGTTTCGATGAGGTACCTTCCATAAGCAATAATGTATGGGAGAATCTAGTTCATTCTAGGCTTCTCTCATTAACAGGCTGTCTGATTTACGAAAATTACTTCAGGCCTCATTTAGCTTATTTATCAAAGGGTACTATAATGATTGCCTAATTTGCAAGGGTGTTGTGGGGCCTAAGTGTTTTAGGAACCTTGAAATATCCACCATAAGAATGCATTATAATGATTTTTACACTTAAATGGCCACAAAAATAGTATTCATGATTAATGTCAAGAGAAGATACTAAAAAGCTCTATTCCACATATAGGAAACTCCTTGTACGATGTTCCTCCTAAGGATTGTGAATTTCATCATTTGGTTTCCTTTCAATTTCTTCTGAGATTTTCAAGGGACTGCCTTGTTAAAATTCCTCTATCTCTATTTCTCTTCATGCCCAGTAATAACAGATTTATTAGCAATCATTGCTCAGCAACTTCCCCCATGAGATATAATCCATAGCTCCATATATCTGTTGCTTTCATCAACCTGTCCCCTATCATTCACTTTGCTTTCCTAAGGAATTCAAAACCTGAGTCAGTTTTTTTTCTCTCTATACCAGCTCCTATCCTAATCCTTCAATACAAACAATGGTGTCTTTTTAAACACTCTGCCCTGACAGCACATCCACCAATGCAACTCATATGGCTTCTATCTCCACTTTCCATAATTTATCCACAAGGGTTGTTTTATCTTCTATTTCACAATCACCTAACACTGTTCTACCTTGATAAACTTGAAAGACTTTGGCTTGTTCTTTTCTCTCTATCTCTCCTTTTACCTCACTAATTCAAGCCACTCTCTATCCCTCTATTCGTTTCTGTTCTCCCAGTCCTTCAGCCCTCATTTGGCTTAACATGACCTTAGAGCAAACCAGTTGAACAATAAATTATCCTTCTCTTATCCATGTATTCTTCAGCCCTTCATACACTGAATCAATCACAATCACCATCAATTTTCTCTTTTCCTTCTCTACTTGTCTGATCACCATGAAAATTCATGGCGTTTAACTGGACTGAATAACAATCATGTTCTATTTTTCTAATTGACTCACAAAGCCATTTCGGGCATCTACTTATCCAAATATTTTATAAGTTGCACAAAACCTGTGTGATCAGGGTTTATTTATTTAACTTCTCTGTGCCTTGGTATCCTCAGATGTAAAATATAGGTTTGAATTAGATAATCCCCAAAGCCCTTTTCAGCAGTAAATCTGTGATCCTCCCTCCTGAATGTCTCCAAGAAATGCCAATATAAACTCTTTCTCAAAAGATGACTTCACTTACATTTTTTTCAGTAAAAGAAAATTAAGGTCATATATTAGGAGCTCTTCACCTCTCTTAATCAGTATCTCAAAACCCCTCTACATGTTTACATTAAAAGAAGAGTAACGTCAGAGGATGAGGTTACCTTTCTGCCCAAGGCCAACCCATCTGCTTGTGGCCATGGTCTCATTCCTTCATGTTTCTTCTTGACATCTATGTCATCAAATATTTCTTTTCTTACTCTCTCAACAATATCTCTCTACTCACTGTTTCCTTTCTCATTGTGTATTACACATGTTTTCTTAACCTTAAAAACATATCCACTTAACTCTCATATCCCTCAAGATGTCCTCCTATATATCTTTCTCTTTCACTACCAAATTCCAAAAAGAGTATTTTTCTATACCTCACCTCTAAGATTATACCACCTGTACTTTCAATCTCTATTCTCTGGTTTCTGACTCCACAACTTAACTGAAGGTTTTCACTTAACCAGTGATTCTTTAATTGAATACTCCAATTAACTTTTCGCAACCATCACACTTATTGACCATTCTAAAGATTTCGTCACTTGAGCCACCTCCTTTCCCTGAGTATAGTCTCTGTTTGCATTATTTCCATGTCACTGTTATTTCAGGTTTATCTGATCTTTTCTGACCATTCATTCTCAGTTCCTATTGCAAGATTATCATTCAACTCTTGGCCTCTAGGTGTGGCTATACCCTAAGGTTCTCTCCTGTGCCCCTTTGCCTCTTTATAGTCCTCTTTATAATGATAGCCAAATGTAATTTTTCCTTAAAGTCAGCTCCACCTCTTTGTCCTGCCAACATATCAAACTCAGCATATCTTAAATTGAACTCATTATATTTTCCCCTAAAATTTTACTTCCTCAAAACTTCTCAACTACTGTTCAAAGTACCATCCTCCTTTAATTCAGCCAGGTTCAAAAGATCAGAATCATCCATAACTCCTCCCTTTCTATCACTAGCTCCGTATCTATTCAAGTGTCAAATATTATTCATTCTACTTCTTAACATATGACATCTATTCTTGTCTGTCCTCTCACATTGCCACCCTTCTAATTCAGATCCTCAAAACTTTTTGCCTGGACTAATTACCTAATTGATTTCCCAGCTTCCAATCTCCCCCCTCTGCAATGCGTCCTTCATGCAGCTAAACATTTTATTAAGAAAAGGGTGTGTCATTTTGATGTTCAAGAACTTTTTAAAAGAATTTCTCTTTAAAGAATTTCTACAATTATTCAAACCTAATTTTCCAATTTTATTTAATGAATATTGGCAGCTTGGTTCAAATCTGACCTCATAAAATGACTAGTTGTATGAACCTGGGCAAGTCACTTAATCTGCCTTTACCTCAGTTTCGTCATCAATAAAATGGGTATAATAAAAGCACCTACCTCCTAAAGTTGTTGTGAATATCAATAGAGATCATGATTGTAAAGTGCCTAGCACATACTAAAGACTATAGAAATGTTAGCCAATTTTATTAACTCAACTCTATGGTCCTTTAAAACTTGGCTAGTAGCTCTTCCATAAACTCCATATTCCATCTCTCATCTGTGTTTTCTATAATAAGCTGTATCCCATGCCTGGAATAGATTACCTCCTCATCTCTGCCTTATCTCCTTCCCTCTATTTCTCCCTTTACTCTTTCCTTCCTCCCTTATGCCCTTCTTGCCTGTTTCCAGGCCTTCCTTCTTCCTTGTCTATCTTGCCCAGGTCAGAAATACAGTGGACCTTCAGAGACCCAATTACACAAATAATCATCATGGAACTTTTAATGTGCTCGATTTTTCTGACCTGGGCGAGCTATCTCATCATCAGCCAGAATGGTGACCACATGCTCCAAGGGATTCCCTATACTTGTACTAGAATTAATGTGGACAGCTGATCAGTTTAGCCTACTGTAGCTCAGAACTCCCAAGCTCAAGCAATCGACCAGTCTCAGTTTCCCCTGTAGTGAGGATTATGGGTTTGTGCCAACGTAATTTCCTAAACTTCTCCAAGGCTCTGCTCAAGTGATTCCTTCTCCAGAAATCCTTTGTAGATGTCTCCAGTGAGTTATTTGAGTATATGGTACAGATGGAATATTGTATTGTACACACAATAAATTATCATATTGCACCTAAAATATGAAGCTGTATCATGTTTCCATTATAATCCACACCAGGAATTTTATATTTGGGGTATCAGATGAAGCAATTTTAGGAACATACTTATTCCCAAAGGAAAAGTAGAACAAGTAGAGGTAATGGAGATGCCAGAATTACTGATTTATTTGTTGCTGTATTTATCAAGCATTACATAGGGAGGTTGTACATATAGACAAGAGGAGGTTTATATATCACTTTTGAGACTCAGAAGAATCCTTAATGAGCATATTTGAACTCTTAGTTTTGTCAATATCCAGTGAGAGAAATTAGCAGGAAAAAGGATAGCTGAGGCAAACCTCACTGTTTCAGCCAGAGAGAAGAAAGATGACCAAAACTGTGGGGTAAAGAGTTGTATGGTCAACAGTGGATAGTGGCCCAGTGGTAGATTATAGGAAGAAATCTAGAATAATACATCTCAAAGGGTTTAGGAAACAGTCATACTTTGATCCTTGGGCACCTACCACTCTGTTTTTCCTCTCTTTAAGCACCACATAAATGATCTGCTATTGTGCTCCATTTCCTCTTTTTCTCCTGTCATCTCTCAATTACTTGTACTAGGATTCATTTAAATTTATAAGACCAAATTTTCCTTTATTTTTCCTGTCCTGCCAAGCCCCTAAGAGGCCCAAACTCCCAACATTTTATGAAAAAGTCCCAATCCTAGCCTGATCAAACAATAGCATATAATGTCTGCAACATATGTTTTGGTTCTTGACAATATTCAATTCAGAACTTATTAGATGCTTTTTCTAATTCCCTAACAGTACCACATATTTATGCAAATAATATTACAACCTTCTTGAGAGATATTGCCAGGCTTCTGTTGTACCCCCACCCCACATAGTGCTTGGTGGGACAGGAGCAGCTGCTGAACAAATATTTGCTGAGTTGAATTGACTGTCATCAATTTATAAACTCCTTTCTAGTCTGCATAGGATTGTTAAGGAAAATAAAATCTCTTTGAATTCACAGGGTAGCATTGTGACAAGGATTGTTTCATTCTTTCATTTGAAGATACAAGTAAACAGTTTGAAAATACAATCTACCCAGAATTGTGCTTAGTTTTATTTTTCATGAAGAATGCATCCATATCTATCTTCTATGATATTATTTCTTCCTCTGTCTACCCAGAGCAGGGAAATAACTGTTGTAATAAAAACAAGAGGGATGAAATAACTATTGGCCTACTGATCAAGAAAATCAATTTCTAGTTAGCATTACCAACTTCACATCATTATTTTCCCTCACTTTGCACTTTGATACTACTAGATTATCGGGTGGAGGGGGGAGTAATCATTACTTGAATTTCTTTCACACTAATGCTTATGTAGCTCATCTAGACTTATTTATCTTAACCTTGCTCATACAGCTTGTTTCTCGCAAGGTTAATGAAGCCTTATAAAAGTATTCCAATTGTTTTTCCAATAAATCAATCAATAAAAACACAATATTTTGAAAGTCCTGTACAAAATCAGCTAAAATTTAGTGTCTTCTGCCAACATTTGTTAGTTGTCATTAGGCTAATTGTTACCACTTAAAACAAAACAAAACTAAACAAAAAACCCCTGACTGAGAGAACATGAAACAATATCTGCAGAATTGAGACCAAAGGGAGGCATTATTTATTACTTTATTGCAAAGATAATGAAATTGTGATTTGTGGGAAAAGATACATAAGAGAAGAATTAAAATGGCATTTGCTTTCAACATCTGTATTAAACATTTGCTACATCTGTCTAGAAGGTTATTTAAAAAAAATAGTCCTTAAACAGAATTTTCTCTAAGGTATATGAACTTAAAGGTACACACACACACACACACACACACACACACACACAAACACACACACACACTAACCTAAAATGTAGATGTAGGGATGGCTTGATCAGGGTCCAAAGTACATCTAAGAATTGGGAATTCTTTAATTAAAATGTTCCCTGGTGTGTTCTGGTGCCTAGGTTCTTAAACTCTGGGCTGCAACTCCACATGCGGTCATGTAACTGAACGTGGAAGTTGTGAAAAATTTGGCAACAGTAAAAGGTTATGTATACCTATTTTATATACCTATATACCCAGGGTCACATAAAATTTCTTTGGCAAAAAGAAGTCTAAAGTGGAAAAGTTTAAGACACCCTGTTCTAGTGGATCGAATTCTGAAATAGAAATCAGGAGACCAGAATATCGTCCTAGCTCTATCCATTAACTTTCACCAAGATGCCTTGCTTCTAGGCATCATTTTCAGGAGTAAAGAGATGATGGGACTAAATTACTTTGATATTTTTTAATCTCACAGTCAGCATCTACCAATCAAACTTTGGAGGAACCAGTACATAGGTGATCTCTGTTTCTAGAGAAGAGAGAGAAGAGAAATCCTAGCATCGAAACCAGAATCAGAAAGAAGCAATGAAATAGTTACAATCAGCACCAGAGATCCAATCAAAGACTTGGAAAAAGAATGTTGCCAAAGAATATGACAAAGGTTTAAGTTGGGCCACCTACTCATAGTTGAATGCATAAATAAATTGGATACCAGCGTATAAGGAAGGGCCAGAACTCTGTGCTCAAAAGATCTTAAATGGTATTAAAAAAAAAAAAACGGGAACAATCTGGGATTCTACATTAATATCTAAAGGAAAATTTGTAGTGCTCAGGGAGTGCTTCTTAAAGGGGCAATGCTGTCAGAAATTGAGATGCCATAGAATTAATACCTGCTGAAATGATCAGATTTGTCATATGGATATTTATCATATGTGGTATAAATATTTATACTATGCAAATACATAAAAGATCTATGATTTTTGTCAGCATTGGAAACTTTTGGTATAGGAACTTTCTGCCCCCAAAACAGATTGTAACTCAGAAGTAGTAGATAAGTCCTATAGACTTGGCTAAAATTAAATAACTTGTCTCAGGTTATATGGGTAATAAGGATCAGAGGCATAATTTGATCCCTGATATTTCTGATTCTAAGAAAAGCAACTGCCTTTTTAGTAACTGCTCCATAACTCAAGTCATAGAAAGGCAGTTGTCTATGGCACTGAGGGAATAAATGGCTTACATATAGGCACAAAGCTTATAAAGGTCAGAGGCAGGACTTGAACCTAATTAAATAGCCCTGCTTATATATTGTGTGTATTAAATGATGCTATTGTCTTCACTTTGCAAAATAATTTCACAACAGAGAAATCTCATGTCATATATATGACTGCAGTTGTAACCATCTCCTCATGAAATATGATCATATCTTTTAGTCTGAATATTTATAATACTGATATTTATTTTGCATAATTATTCAGAGCTCTTTATTTGGGTCACATAAGCACACTAGCAAATTCATTGAACTTGCTTTTTTTTCCTTCTACTTATTCTTGCCACCCAAAAAATCATTTTTACATTATAATGTGATTATTTTTTAAAAGCCTTTTCTTATCAACCTCATCATGATAGTTACATGTTAGCTTAATTTCTCCTCCCCATAACAAGCATACTTGTAATACAGTGCTTCAAACCTGGGTGACAATCACCTAATGAATATTAGAGTCATGAATCTGTTTTGCTTAAATCTGTCTCAGAAACCATTTCCCTTAGTTTTTCAGGAACTCTGCTAGATAATAGAAAAGAAATGTGTTTGGGTGCATGCACTACATTGATATTTCTGTCACAGCATTAACAGCTTACAGCCAATTTCCAGTTCTAGCCTAGAGCTTAGTAACAGCAGGCACAAAGTCACTAGTTTGGTTAAAATACTGCACCAGCCTATAATCTATTCCATAATCAAAATCAGAAACCTGGACACCAAATCCTGCTGCCACATATTTAGTCTATGCCCAGGTAAAAACAATCCCAAATTATTTGTGGCATCATATTTCCATATTCAGCATAATGATGCTCATCTTGTGATCTTAATTCCTTATTAGGAAATGCAAAGGTAATATGTTTGCTTTTACTCTGGGTATTCCAGTGTTGATGTGGCCTACCTGCCTACCCCCATCCCACCAAATATTGCAATGATGGATGAAAACAATATATGGGGAAGACTTTAATGTAATTGGCCTAAAGTAATAGGATCACATGTTTTTGAGCTAAGGGGAACTGGAGATCACCCAACCCAACTACCTCATTTTGCACACACGTAGGTTTCTTAAGTGTTATTTATCAAAGTTCAGAGAATTATTATGGTGGAAATTTTCCATCTAATTGATTGTAATATCAGAGAATTGCTCCTTTCATTTTGTCATGTTGTCTTATCTTTTGACTAAGGTATAGTCATGGTATAGTGTCATGACATCATCGTATAGTAGATAAATGGCAAATTTTGGAAAGAGAAAGAACTAGGATCCAATTGTTATTTTTGTTTTTCTCTGACACAAACTAGCTATGTAACCATGTGCAAATCACTTAATATCTCAGCATCTAAGTGTTTCAAGAAAATCTCTAAGCTCTGAATTGGTGATCTGTAACCATGAAGGGAATTTTCAAACCACATGTTCCCTAAATTGATGAAATTCCAGGTCTGGAGCCAAATAAATACATTATTGAATGAATGAATGAAAATATAGCATTAATTTGTAACATTTTAGCAACAGAAGTGGTCATTTAAATATATGCAACAGTATAGAGGTGAATGCAACTGTTCTAGGTGATAAACATATCTTCATAATAGACATAAATTTTGTGTAACTAAAAGGAAGACTAATTTGGTCTGCCATAACCAATCATAAGAAGAGAAAAGGATAAAGTAAGACCATCTTCAGAACAGAAAAGAAAAATACAATAGACAAATTACCATATCATTTTAAAATTATGATGGCATTTCTCCTGATCTCCTTCCTTTATGTCTATAGTACTCTTATCATGTTTATTTTTAAATAACTATTTTTAGAATACATATGATACACACATCCTTAATTTAATCCAATATTGGCATAAACATCTACACACAATAAAACAATTATGAAATTCCACATATATATTGACATATGATATATTTTTATACACATGCATCTATGTAAATGTGGGTATATGTTTATTGTATACACATGTATATACACACATACATAGATACATGCATACATACATATATTATCTTGTGTAATCATCTCTCAAGACATGTCAAATAAATGATATTGTTCCATTTTTAATTCTCATACTTCATATACTGCCTTGAACTCATAAAGAAATTTAATTTCATTCGTTTTCCTTTCAAAAAATCTTTCAAACATATAATTTTGCAAACAGGACCTCCCAAAAGACTGAATAATTTTACTATTAGTTAATGCTTCCAACATGAAAAGCCTCATTGAAAACAAAGAAGATGGGGCTATAATAAGTACCTTCTGTAGCAACAACAAGCCTGACTTTCCCTTCATTCATTTTCATAGAAAGGCATTTGTGTGCCAGAGCTTTGCTGTCCCTTCAACACAATAATTTGTCCTTAGCCATCAGGAAGTGGTTTAGAGAGCACCTTCCCTTCAAACCATTAAACCAATTCAAATTGAAAAGTGCCTTTATAGTCTAAGAGGAGTCAGTGATGCACAATCTTATCAATGCTGATTATAAATATTAAGAGTATTAAAGTACTGAGTTCCTCCCTTTTGATGCCCATTTTATTTTTCCTATTATATTCTAAGCTGTAGCACTGCAGTTGGATGGATTTATTTCTTTAACATTCTAGAAAAAGCATAGGGCATCTTGGGAAATCACTACAAATAAGAGTAAGACTGACCAAAGCTTTAGTTCATAAAAACAAAACAAAACAAAATCAAAAGAACAACAACAAAAAACAACAAAAAACCTTAGGTCCAAGGGCAAAAATGGTCCATTAAACTTCAATCATATAATAAAAAAAAATTTGAGTCTTATGAATGAAAATTCTGCTGGCAAAATGTGAGACAGATTGCAGAAAGAAGAGAGGTTTGGCTTAGCAATTAGAGGACCTAGATTAAAATCCAACTTTGGATTCTAGGTGAGTAACTTTGGGTAATTAATTTGGCCATACTTTTCGTATGAATTATTGAAAATTAATAATTCAAAGTTCTTAGGTTGTTGTAAACTATAGCTATACACAGTTGCTTTTCTTTATTGTGAAGTATTTTTATCTTTGATAAGTTAAATAAATGCTCAAACAGAATTTGCCTCTTATTAATTTGATCATGGGAAACCTTTAAAAACTGTGTCTGCACAGATGAAGGGAACTTTAAAAAATGGAACCAATTATCTGGATAATTTAGGTAAAATAGAAGGTTTGAGCATGAATTCTCCATATTGGCTATTCAAAATGATGAAATATGACAGATAACTGCTCAAACTTCAACTTCATTTCCTTGTGCAGATAATTCCTAGTTAAATGGCATTATGGAATGGCTAACTTCCCAATGATTATAAAAAGCCATCTGTGAAATAGCACAGTCCATTATTAAAGTTAGGCTCCAGAAAGCACTGCAATCATCTTGCTATGGGGACTCTTATAAGTGAGAATATAGACAGCTAGGTAACAGTGGACAGAGCATTGGACCTGTAGTCAGGAATATTCATCTTCCTGTGTTCAAATCTAACCTCAGACACTTACCAGATGTGTAACCCTGGGCAAGTCACTTAACCTTGTTTTCCTTAGTTTCCTCAACCATAAAATGACCCGGAGAAAGAAATGACGAACCGTTCCAGTATCTTTGTTAAGAAAACCGAAAAAAGGGTCATGAGGAGTCAGGTACCGCTGGGGAAAAAGTGACTATGCAACAAAAGATTGGTTTTAGGTCTCCCTTTGTAAACTTTCCATCATGATGCAGATTTGGCCTATATTTGATTTGCACCATACATACCACCGTGAATTCCAGTTTGCTGCTCTAATAACCATTGAAAGTATGAAGTAAAAATAATGTCAAACACTGAAGTTCAGAATAAAATAAAGCTATCCAGGAAAACTAAGAAAAATTAAAAGGACCTTAAATAAAGGAATATCAAGGAAAATCTATGACCACCGCTTAGGGGTGAATAAGATAATGATAACTGACAATAGAGGGATTTGACAAAGCTGCTCACTTCTTAATTTGCTTCTTTTTTTCTCTGCCTAGAATGATTCTTCATTGGAAATAACTGAAAAATGAAAAAAAGATTAATATGAAGTTGACATTCCAAATAGGTAAAGAGAACAAAAAGGGTAGTTAACCTGGATGACTTCAAGTCATCTGGGCCTGATGAATTCCATCGTTGCATAATGAAAAACATGTGGTTATGATTGTTGAGTGATTCACTGTCAGTGACATTTGAAAAATTTTGGGAAAAATAAAAGATACCATAGAATTAGAAGGGTTAATGTCCTCGTTCTTTTTTGTTTTGTTTTGGTTTTTTGGGGGGGGGGGACAATGGGGGTTAAGTGACTTGCCCAAGGTCACACAGCTAGTAAGTGTCAAGTGTCTGAGGCCAGATTTGAACTCAGGTCCTCCTGAATTCAGGGCTGGTGCTTTATCCACTGCGCCACCTAGCTGCTCCTGTCCTCATTCTTAATGAGAAAGAGAGAGAGACACACAGAGAGAGAGAAACAGAGAGGCAGAGACAGAGACATAGAGACAGAGACATAGAGACAGAGAGAAATGGTGGGGGCAGGTCTAAAAATCTTGGGCCAGTGAGTTTAACTTTGATCCTGGAACGGATCATTAAAGACGTAGGGAACATCTAGAAAAGGGAGCAGTGACTATAAAACACCAGAAAGGATCCCTCAAGAAAGGGGTTGGGGGTGCTACCCATTGTACTTTTTGGATATTATTAATAAATGAGTGGATCAAGATCATCTGGATTTTAACAGATTATTTTTAAAAATAGCTCACTCTATTATTGTAAAAAAGATGGAGAAATGCGGGCTAGATAATAATAAAATGAGAGAGTTTCTGAATTGCTTGATTGGCTAGACTCAGAGTATTCTCTAATGGTGTGCAGT
This sequence comes from Dromiciops gliroides, assembly GCF_019393635.1. Lineage (NCBI taxonomy): Eukaryota > Metazoa > Chordata > Mammalia > Microbiotheria > Microbiotheriidae > Dromiciops > Dromiciops gliroides. Next base: position 169,596,520 of record NC_057863.1, read on the forward strand.
CATCTTGGTAAAGAGTCTCCATTAAAGTGCCTTGAGGATTGGTACCCATAAGATCTTTTTTGTGTTTTGCTTTGTTTTGTTTTATTCTGACCAATGACTTGAATAAAGACATAGCATGTCTGTTTATGTAATTTACACATGATATAAACATCAGAGAGATACCTAACATGCTGGATGGTAGAATTAAGCTAAAAAGATCTTGACAAGGTAGCTCCTTCACTGGAATCTTTCTGTCTTCTTACATCTTATTCTCTGCCATGTATTCTTCAATCCAGTGACCCTAGTCCTCCAGCAAATCCATCTGTCAGCTCTGGCCATTTTCTCTGGCTGTCCATGATGTCTGGAATATTCTTCTTCCTCACCTCTGCCTACTGGCTTCCCTATGTCTCAACTAAAATACTACCTTCTATAGGAAGCCTTGCCCAACCCCCCCCCCTTATTTCTAGTGACTTCTTTGTGTATATAGTATGTATCCTGTATGTAGTCTGCTTTGAATGTATTTGTTTGTATGATATTTCCCTCCATTAGGTCTTAAGGTCCTTGAAGACCAGGATTGTCTTTTGCCTCTTTTTGAATCCCTAGCACTGAGCACAGTGTCTTAGTAGGTGTTCAATAAATTTTGATTGACTAATTCTAATAATGTGAAATTCAATATGGAAAAAATATTAAACTTGGATTTCAAAAAATCAACTTCAGAAGTATAAGGTAAAAGTGGAGGACTAGGAAGGAAATGACAGAAAAAAAATAGGGGAATTTTAATGAATGGAAAGACCATATGAATAAACAGTATGATATTGTATGGCAGTCAAAAAGAAAACAACCAATCAACCAAAACAAATAATGCTATTATGGGATATGTTCAAAGAGAGATAGCATTCAGAATTAGAGAAGACAGGTTCCATTGTATTCTATTATGCCAACAAAACACCTGCAGGATTGAATTTAGTTGTGGGGACTACAGTTCAAGAAGCACATTGATACACTATAGAGTATCTGTGTCAGGCTCTTAATCTTTTTTGTGTTGTGGTCCCCTTTGGCATTCTGGTCAAATCTATGAACACCTTAGAATGATGTTTTTAAATACATAAAATAAGATTTCAAAGAAAACCAGTTAGATGAAAATAGTTACCAAAAATTTCAAAGGGAAACAAGTTCATGGACCTCAACTTAAGAACCCCTGGTTAAGATGAAGATAACTAGGATGATAAAAGGCTTTGAGTCTATGTCAAATCATAAGCAGGGGCAGCTAGGTGGTGCAGTGGATAGAGCATCAGCCCTGGAGTCAGGAGTACCTGAGTTCAAATCCGGCCTCAGACACTTAACACTTACTAGATGTGTGACCCTGGGCAAGTCACTTAACCCCAATTGCCTCACTTAAAAAAAAATCATAAGCAGAAGGAAACAGCCATATATATATATATATATATATATATATATATATATATATATATATATATATATATATATATATATATATATATATATATATATCAGAAGAGAAGACACAGGAGGAAAATGATGGCTGTGTTCAAGTATTTGAAGAAAGAGCTGTCACGTGGAAAAAAGGATTAAACTTGTTCTGTTTGGTCTCAGAGAGCAGAACTAGGAACTATGGGTGGAAGGTGTAAAGACATCAATTTAAGCTTGATGTCAGAGAAAAAATTCCAACAATTAGACTGTCAAAGAGCAAAATGAGATGCCATGGATTTAATCAGTTCCCCCATTTTGGAGGTCTTGGAGCAGAAACTGGATGAAGTTTTATTTATTTAGTTGTTTGTTTTTATGCATTGCTATGGGAGTTAGCTAAGATGATTTATTAGGTACCTTCCATTTAGAAGACTAATTCTATGACTAGATTAAAAAGTAAATTCCTGTCCAACTTTTTTGATTAATAGGATAAAATCTGAAGTCACAAATCAAGTGTCTTCGGTGGGTGTTTTATCATTTTGAGGGGATGATAAGGAAAAGGACTGCATAGTGTTTGTAGATACACCTTAAAATACAATGGTACAGGGGCAGCTAGGTGGCACAGTGGATAGAGCACCAACCTTGAATTCAGGAGGACCTGAGTTCAAATCCAGCCTCAGACACTTAACACTTACTACCTGTGTGACTCTGGGCAAGTCACGTAACCCCAGTTGCCTCACCAAAAAAAAATACAATGGTACAATCAAGGTCAAAAGGATGGGCTGGTATTTGTATTTTTCCATAGCCTTCAAACTTAACCTACAGGCCCTACTGATAAAGACATGTACCACCCAATGTCACATGGGGAGTTTATTCTTATTTTTCCCATCCTTTAAATAAATCCAAATTCTATCCACTAATAGCACCGTTGACACTTAGGATCACATATTTGGAAGTAGAATTGACCTTAGAGGATATCTACTTTAATCCTATGTTTTTATAGATGAAGAAATTAAGGCCCCAATGATGTTTTCACTTGCTCAAGATTGTATAGAAGCCAAATGGCAGTGCTGGGATTTGAACCCAGGACCATTGACTACAAACTCAATCAACCAATCAGTAAGCATTTATTAAGGACCTGCTATTTACCATGCACAGTGTTAGATCTGAGGAAACAAAAGCAAAAGATTCTCTGGCCTAAAGAACTTGGTGTACCAATGTGAGTACATATAGAATAATTACAAAACGAATGCAAAAAATTTTCGGGTAGAAGGTAACCAAGTAGGAAATAGTGCTTAAGTTGAGTCTGTAGGGGAACTAGGGTTAGGAAGAAATGTAATTCCCAAGAACAAGCACTAGTAGCCAAGAAGAACAGGAAAGACTATGGGCAAGAGGTGGTATTTAAGTTGAGCCTTGAAGGAAGTTAAGGATACTAAGAAAGACAGTTGAAGAAGTATATTCTAGAAATAAGGACTTGCCATTGCAAAGTTATGGATCTACTGGATAGAATATTGTGAATGAGTAAGCAAGAAGAACATTTTGGTGAGACCCTCAAAAGCACAAAAGAGAATTATGTATAATATGCCTTGAAAAGTAAACTGTAGTAAAATTTTAGATAGCTGGATGAATAGCTCATTCATGGATATACATTGTGAATTAAGTATTAGCTGTAATCAAAATAGAAAATGAGAATCAGAATAGACTGACTATATCACTTTTAGCTAGCTATGAAGTATTTTAGTAACCCCCTGAAGCAAAGACCAATTTGACTGGACTATCACGTATGGAAAGGAAAGTAATATATAATAATTAGGCTAAAAAGTTGGTTTGAGGGTAAAATTATAAAGAGCTTTAAATGTTGAAGAGGCCAGTTGATATTTTATCCTAGAAGTAATAGGGAGTCATTGGAGTTTATTGAATAGGCAAATGACCTGGTCAGACCTATACTTCAGGGGCAACAAGTCACTTTAGTAGCCATGTACAGTATAGGTTGGGGATCCCTTTTCCAATCTTTCACTCATTAGTGTCAGAAATACAATTCATGGCATGCTAACATAAGGGTCATGTACTTTTTCTGAGGATAAAACATCGGCTACAAAATGGAGAGTAAATAGATCATTTTGTGAGAACAACAACAAAAAAAGTCCTGGAATTACCAGAAACATGATTAGCAGAGAGCCATTGTTTACATACAAATGAGAACCCATTATGAAATGAAGAATCACCTGCCAGACAATGGTTTGTAAAAGGTGGATATTTAGGTTGAAACTTGTTACAATGATAAACATGCTGATAAAATCAAGCTTATTCAGGGACCTTTGTTTTATTTTGTTTTTTTTTTAAACTAAAAATAATAATTATATGGAATAGAAAGGCAGAGATAATATATAGTAAAATTTAATTTATTATCATTTTATTTACAAAAATTTGAGAGACAATAATTCACATTTAACTGTATCCATACTCCATAATAGATACAGTGTTTAGAAGTAAAGGATCTGGGTCCACATCCTGACTATTATTTATTAACCTATGATGCTAGATATATCACTTCACTCCAGGATCTTAGCTCCTTTCTCTATAAATTGCAGATTAGACTAATTTAGACTAGGTAGACTAGATTTTCTCTAAGGTCTACATCAATGCTAAATCTGATGATACTATTAATCAATTTACTTCAATCGGCTACTATTGAAGTAGAAATGGTAGATAGAGGATATACCATTGTTTGCCCTCGAACAGGCCATCAGTATTCCTTTATAATTTTACAAAGCAGAAAGGGTGGATGAAAAGAAATAGAATAATGCTACTTCTATTGGCCCTTCCCATTGGCATGGAGCTACCATACAGTTATACATATTCAGTATTATTTATGGTCCTACAGCCTGCAAAGGAAGCAGAATTTAGAAGAGCAAGATAGGAAGACAATGTATAGTTTCTGTCTCCTGCAAAGGTTTTAGAGTTCAGATTTGATTTTCATTCAAAAGCTAAAATGAAAAGTATCTGGTAGAAAATGAAAAACACAGAAAAAGCAAAGCATCATGGAAGTCTTTTATATTGTACTATCAGTATAATGTGGGTCGTGAGTTGTCCCAAAACAATTACAAGATTCAGTGACTCAGTTTCCCAAGTTTTATTGCAATATTGTGAGTGAACACAGGGAGAGCACCATGGAGGTGTCTCTCGAATAGGGAAAGGAAAGACAGTTATATTTATAGTATGGATAAATTGATTATCAGTCTCATTATAATAATCTCCACTTTAGGAAGGTACAGGGGAGGACCTATCCTAATTTGGAGTACCTAGGGACTTGAGGAAACCCCTGAGGGTACCTTTTTCTGTGCAGGTGTGTTTTGGTGGTTTACATGTCATAAGGTGAACCTGGGGGACAAATTTGGCCTTTTCTGCACATGTCACCTTTTCATTCCCCTGCCTAGTTTCAAAATATTTTCATTATCAGTTAGAATTTCTATACCCTGTCTGTGTATCATTGTTAAAACTAAGGTCTCTATGACCTGCCTATTTATGTTCTTGTTATAAGTGCTGATTAATGTGGGTAACAATAACCTAGGCCCTGACTTGTATTACTGAAGACTCAAGTCTTAATTTATGCATTAACTGGGGTCTGAATCCCTCTTAGAGCTCAAATCTAAATTAGAGCTTGAGTCTTAGGTTTTTCTGTTAACCCCTTTTAGGTACTATTGACAGCTACTATTGATAGGTTATCTGTTAACCCTTTTAGCTTTTTCCATCAAGTATACTTATCCACATAAAATCTGCTTTAACATTTATTAAATCTGAGTACTAAGTTTCATGAATTTAATAACTTTCTCACATTGAATTGAATTGCATTTATTAGCATCACCAAAATTTCATTCACCATCTTCACAAAGTTCTCATTAAAGAACAAATTGAAAAAGTGACAAAATAGAGTGTTTAGTCAATGCAATAAGAAACAGAAACCTTGGTTTCTACTGTTCTCCTCTTTTTATTTGGTAGCACAGCAGAGAATAGGAGTTTGAGCCCTGGATCTTCCACATAACTCATTCTGTGACCTAGTCTTTGAATAACAAGTTAGAAAATACCTTAACATTAATACATCTTGAGTAACTTGAAGGTAAATACAAATGTCCCATAGCAGCCCTTATCAGCAGCTATACAGCCAGCCTCTACTTGAAAACCTATACAGTGCCAGGTAAATTTCTTTCTCCCTTGGTAACAGGTTCCACCTTGGGCAGTGCTGAAACTTTGGAAGTTTTGTCTTTACGTGTCTAGTTCTCTGCACTTTTTATCTATTGTTTCTAATTATGGACTGGGAACTAAAAAAGAATAACTCTAATTCCTTTTGCATATGATAACATATCATAACATTCTCTCAAGTCTTCTCCCCCATGTTAAATATCACTGAATATTACTCTGCTCATCTGTAAAATGGGCAAAATAATAACATCTACCTCTAAGGGTTGTTGTGAGACAGTATTTATAAAGCACTTTGCAGTCCTTCAAGCCCCAAAGCATGGTTAATTATTATGATTAGATTTTGTTCATTTATTGAAAGTTTATGGTTTCTTCCAGCACCTAAAGATCTTTCCAAATGTCTCTCTTAAAAAACCTGTCAGCTATATTCTTAACACTGAGTTTAATCACCTGCTTCCTTTGTGGTCTCCACCCTTATTCTAGTTGCTTAAAAATCATCTTTTTCCTGTTTTTTTTTTAAACTTTTCCCATCTGTCTAATCTTCAAGTTCCCTAGTTAAGTCACACCCTCTTTTCTCTGGGATTATTCCACCCCCAGCACCCCAAGAATGCGTTTCAGAACAGACAGAAGGCTTGCTGCAGAATAACCAAGGCCCTCCCTATTCCTAGAAGCTGAGCCCACATCCTTCCCACAGAGTTCCTGATATTGCCCTACCCAGAAGGAATCAGTAAAATTCTACCCGCCTCCCCCAAAATGCACACAAATGCATTTTTAAGCCTGTCAAGCATTATGCTGCCTCAGGGCCAAGTCATTTAATTTGTTTTTACTGCCTTGGCACCCACAGCTTTTTTTGTGATATTTAGTTGTTACTTGCAACTTATCCCAGCACACCAATAATATCTTTTTTTTATTCAGAGAACATATTCAACAAATGTTCTGATTGCAAACACTTTGTTGTGTTTTCCACAGACACATACAAAAAAAGAAAGCTAGGTCATCTTTTTCCATCACAGTACTGTGCTGGATAGAAATAGTACTATTTTAATGGCTACAATTTGAAGAAATCTTCCAATCTGGGGAGAGAAGGAAATAGGGAGGAGTTTATACACACCTTTTCTCTAAGCACTGAAAACAAAAGAGCTGAACTTTTGGGGAAACATTCAAACCTGAATATTTTTATGTGAACAAAACAACAGCAGATGGCAACAGGAAGTATTTTGTCCCCCAGTCAGAACCTACTTAATGCTATTTAGCCTGCTATTCCAATGTTTATTCATTTTGCTGGGCACTCAGCAGGTGATAAAGATCTTAAAGTGTCCAAGCAAACAATAGGGACATTTGAATTACCATTTCATATTATTTCTCATTTAGGCAATTTTCAGCTTAGTCTTAGAATGCTGATAACACTTTAATAAAAACATGAGCTCTTATCAGGTCTTTTGGAAAAAATGTCCCTTAAGAGTAATTACAATTAAATCTTCATATCATTTATATTCTAAACTGTGGCTACTATTCTGCTGGCCAAACTAATCTCATTAACTTTTACTTGTGTTTGTTACAATGAAATCATATTCATCCTGAAGGGGGATAAAAGCCCCTTGCTGTACACTTTAAAGGAAATGTATCCAAATCCACCAATACATGTGCAAAATTTTCTGTAGATATTTAATTTAATGACATGTTGTTTCCAGTTTTGTTTTTGTTTTTGTTTTTATTTTTAGAATGAACTCCTGTTTTCAGATGTCCTGGTACTTACTAACTGTGCTATGTCTTGGGACATTTCAGAGCTTTCTAAGTGAGAACGTTAACACTCAAAAAAAAAGAATTTGGCCAGTTTATCCACAGAAGAATAATCAATAGGAGGAATGTGCCTGTAGTTCAATAAAACTGTAAGTATCTATTAGTCACCTACTACAGTCGAGGCACTGGTAACACAAGGACAAAAATGAAACCATCCCTACCCTCAAAGGACTTACATTTTATTAGAGATAACATGCATGCATTTAATTAAATATAAAATATATACAAAGTAACACAAGGTAATTGTAAAGGGAAGGCCATCACAACTAAAGGGATAAGAAAAGACCTAATGGAGTAGATAGCATGTGAACTGAGCTTTTTAGGAAGCTAGGGATTCAAAGAAGCAAAAGTGAGGAAAGAATGCACTCCAGGCAGGGAAACAGGCTTATATAAATTTTCAAAGACAGTAGATGGGATGCTGTGTATGAGGAGCAACAAGAAGGGCAGCTTGGCAAGACTAGTGAATGCCTAAAAGAAAGTAATGCAACATGTCATCTGGAAAGGTAGTTTAGAACTAGACTATGAGATGAGGTTGAATGGAAAATCCAAAGAGCTGGTTCATTGATATGTATACTTAGTTGGGTGCAAATGTAAATACAAGGAGTTTTTGTTTACCTTTGGGAAATTGTCCAGTAGTACTTTTAATGGTTCCAAACTTTCTCTTGAATCAAAGGCCTGTATTTAACACCATTATTCTTCAAGTGATGTCATATGAGTCATGGAATACCATGATGTCTTATAAATTAAAGGTCCAGGTCACCAGATGGCAATAAAGAAGATGGGCACAAGGGGTATAACATATTTTTTATTAAGGAAGTGGTATAAAAGATACTGGTAGGGATAATCAATGGCTGACTTTTAGCTCCATTGGGAGTGTCAATTGTAGAGAAAGCCTCCTAGAATGTTGGGTAGATCTTTCCATGGAGGATTTATGGGATAAAACAGGCAATGGTTCCATGGAATAAAAAAAGCATGGATTGATTATGGCTTGTACTTTTGGAGAAAGTAATCATAAGGATCAGATCATGTACTGATCAACAAATCAGAAGATTTATAGAATCATAGATATAGAGTGGGCAACAAATCTCACAGGCCATTTAGTCCACACCTCTCATTTTACAGATAAGGAAGTGAAGATGAAGAACTAATTGATTTGCCCATGTTCATGCAGATACCACTAGAAGAAAGATTAGCCAGGTCTTAGTCAGCATATTTTCAACTGTACCATTCTACCACTTCATTTGTTTCCTGAAACAAGCTACTCAGGGAATGTTGTATGTGAGAATCTAGCTATGAAGAGTTTTTTTTTAATTCTGAATAGAATTTTATTTTCCAAAATATATGTAAAAACAAAAATTTAACATCATTTTTAAAAAAAAACTTTGTGTTCCAACTTCTCTTACCCCCTCTATTCCCACCCCCCACCCACAAGAACTCAAGAAATTCAAAATAAGTTATACATGAGTAGTCATGGAAAAATTCCTGTGAGACCTACATGAGTAGTTTTTAAAAGAAAATAACACAAATTCTTTAGAAGGCTTAATGCATATTCTAAAAACCATATATTCTTCATGGTATTGTTTGCTTTCTTTTCTATCAACAAAAGACATAATTTTCATGCTATATTTTATTGTTTTTTCTACCAACAAAGAAGTTTCCATACCTGATGTGTTATAGGGAAATAAGGTATTGTCTTATATTCTTCAGTGAAGAACTATTTCTGCTTAGAGAAGCAGATTAAATATTAATGGTTATCTTAATCAAATATTGTCCAAAGCAAAGGCAAACAAAAACTACTTGGGATGGTTTAAGCCTTAACAGTACACTTGCCTGAATGAGTTGGTCACACAGATTCACTTCTGAGGGGACAACATATAATCAACAGCTATAGTTAAAGCTGATTTTTATTTTATCATATCTTTGAATACCTTCACATACCCCCCATTTAAGCCAAATTGATGGGTTACTCATTACATATTAGATATGTATATTTTCCTTAGGCTATTTTTCTTGCTGGGGCGGGGGGTAGACTGGATAGTAGATAGATGTAATAGTTAAAGAACTACTAGAAACATGTCCTCTGTAATCAAAACATCACTGGATGTCAGAACTAGAATGGACAGTAGAAATCATCTATGTTCATGGCAATTCACGCCCTATTTTTGTTCTGTTTGGGACCTAACCATTGATTGAAGGTCATACAAGCAGTGAACTAGATTTGGCATTTGGGCGATAGTTTGCTAAACACTGATCTACTTCAGCTCCTTGATTTTACAAATGAAGAAACTGAGGCACAGAGGGCTTCACTGATGACTTGGCCAAGATCACAAAGCTGGTAAGTGATAGTGTCAGAAGTGGAACCCAGATTTCTTGACTCCTCGCTTCCTGATTTTTCTACTAAAAACACTGTCTTTCCTTTGAAATACTAAGCCACAGCCCTACGGTATTCTCTCAGAAGCTTTCAGAATACTGGAGTTTTGGTTTCTGAGACTCGAGTGACATAGAAAAATTGAAAAAGCCAAAGTTTCCAGGGGAGACTAACAGGATTTGTGTGTGAAAGAACCTGGAGGGGATGGGATTCTCTGGGGATTTTTAAGTCAGGCCTCTCAATATTTTAACATTTGGTACTGGGTAGCAGGAGTGCCAAGGCTTCTGCACGAATGTGAAGGAGGTGTGATAGGTCTCTCTATAGCCTTAGGCGTGATTTCAAACTCAAGACTGCCTCCCTGGCATCTCTGGCAGCTTCTATGGAAGCTTCAACTCAGCCTGAGCAATATCACCCACTAATTCATATGTGCAGGAAGACCCGAATTCCAGTAGTACTCCTCAATCACACCTATAGTGTGTCTATTACTTTGGCCAAGATATTAAATTCTCTTTCCTTATAAATTCTTTAACTAAGAAACTATAAAAGTATGTTTTGTTTACAATAACATAAAAGACAATAACCATTGTCTTTTTTGGTCTCTCCTCTTTAATATCAAATGAGAACTTCAAGAAAACTGAATCACTGTGCCCAACTCAATGTTGTGTTCTCTATAGTTGTTAAAAGTCTCACTTCCCTTTGCAATCCCTCAAATAAAATCAATTGTCCCAACAATGGCATTCATGCCTCTGTCTTTCTTGAGTCATGAGTGAAAAGAACCTTAAAAAAGGGAAATCTACATGTTTCTATTCTCAAACATATCTCCCTCATGAATCTATTTTTTGTACTGGAAAGTCATGACTATGGCTTCATATTATATATGAAAAAAATTAACTGAATTGATGTTATCTGAAATTATCTGAATAAGATTTTCTGTTCCTTGAGTCCTCCACAAAATTTGTCCCTTTATTCAACACATACTCTCATAATTTTTGTATCAATTACTGCTTCATGAATCACAACTTCCTTTTCCCTTTTCTTGTCATATTTATCCTTTAAAAATTAGAAAAACACACTCTATTCAAAACAGCAATAACATAATCTGTCATCACTGCTACTTTAATCACTATGAAGACATCTCTTTAATCCACTTATAAGTTGTTAGTATCCCCAGATGAATCTTATCCCAGGAAGTCTTCTGACCACATTTCTATGTAGTGTCAAATCACAGGATAATACTTCACAGTACCTATAAAAACGCAGCCCTGAGTCTAAATATCCCCTCCCTCCCTCTGAACAATAACAAAATACAGCTAAGTACTATGTTGAAGTGTCTCTGGTTATCCTCTTTTACTTCTCACAATCTTCTTTGTTCTTTCTCTAACAGATTATGAAAGGACTAACTCTTCTCTAATGCATTTCATTCATTATAATAGTTAATCTATTGATTCATAGAATCTTAGATGAGAAAGCTTTAAAGAGCATCTATATCATTTTATAAATTAAAGAAACTGAGATTGAGAAAAATTAAATCATGTGTCCAAAATCACATGGTTGGAAACTCGTAAAGCTAAGCCTTGAAATTAACTTATTCAAGTCAATTAATTCAGGTCAAGAAATATTTGTTAAAGACCAATAGCTAGGAGCAGCTAGGTGGCTCAGTGGATCAAGCACCAACCCTGGATTCAGGAGCACCTGAGTTCAAATCCAACCTCAGACAATTGACACTTACTAGCTGTGTGACCCTGGGCAAGTCACTTAACCCTCATTGCCCTGCCAAAGAAAAGACCCATAACTAGATGGCACAGTGGATAGAGAACATACTGAGACTGGAGTCATGAAGGTACATTTACCTTAGTTCAAATCTGGCCTAAGAAATTTACTAGCTTGATACTTGACACTTACTAGCTGTGTGACCCTGGGTAAGTTACTTATTTTCCTCAACCATAAAATGAACTAGAGAAGAAAACAAAAAGCCACTTTTGAGGTCACAAAGAGTTAGACACAAATGAATAACAACTAAACGACAAATTAGGAAGTTACCATGCCAATAGTCCTTGCATTAAAGAAGCCTTCATTCTATTGGGAAATAGAATATTCTGTCACAGGATGATAGAGTTAGGGCTTGAAGTGACATTAGAGATTATTAGAGCAACTCCCTCACTTTACAGAAAAGTGAGGAACTTTCAAAGGGATTTGTCCAGGGTCACATTGGTAGAAATGACAGAGCCATAACTTGAACTCTTGTCCTCCAACTCCGAAGCTATCATTCTTTCCCTGAAGCCATGCTTCTTCTCATATAGAAAAATAAATAAATAGTATAAAGATACTAGAGGAAGAAGAGAGCTCAAATAATAGAAAATGGGAGACATTTTTGTACTCAGATAAGGCTTAATGAAGGATGTGGCCCTTGAATTTGAGTTTCTTAGAGGAAAACAAGGTTTCTATAAAGGAAGATATGAGAAGAAATATCAGTCCAGGCATTGAGGAAAATATGGAGGCATGAGATTGTAAAGCACTGAGCACAGTTCCTGGTACATAGAAAGAGCTTAATAGGGCAGCTAGGTGGCACAGTGGATAAAGCACCAGCCCTGGATTTAGGAGGACCTGAGTTCAAATCCGGTCTTAAACACTTGACACTTACTAGCTGTGTGACCCTGGGCAAGAACTAAACCTTCATTGCCCCCACACACACACTAAAAAAGAGCTTCCTTGCATAAGGATGATGCCAAAATACAAGTTTCAGAGCTGGCAGGATTTCAGAGATTGTTTTTTTTAGAATTTCGAAGTTGGAAAGTTCCTTCAAGATCTTCTGGTTTAACCAGGTGATTCATGAGCAAAAACCAAGTGTACAATACAATAATGAGGGATCGGAGCAGCTAGGTGGTACAGTGGATAGAGCACCGGCCCTGGAGTCAGGAGTACCTGAGTTCAAATCCAGCCTCAGACACTTAACACTTACTAGCTGTCTGACCCTGGGCAAGTCACTTAACCCCAACTGCCTCACTAAAAAAAATAAATAAATAAAAATAAAAATAAAGTGAAGGGAGAGGAGGAGGAAAAAAATAAAAAAATAATAATGAAGGATCAATTTAAACACCTGCAGTGATGAAGAACTGGTTATTTATCAAGACAGTCTATGCCATGTTGGGACAGCTTCAAATTTTATGAAATTCTTCCTTTTTTATTGGTTTGAATTTTGTCTTCTTATCATTTTAACCCATAGGTCTTAGTTCTACCCTCTGAGATCCAGC